>NC_061090.1:65930261-65946453 GCF_015104395.2 Macrobrachium nipponense | reverse complement strand
TGGTAACGAAGCTATTTCTATTTAAGAGGAATAAAAATATAAAAAGATAAAGTATAGGTCAACGACCCCGCCCCCCCAAAGCTATTTTTTATTTAAGAGGGTTAGAAAAAGAAAATTTAAAAGGATAAGAATACAAGTTCAAAGAAGCTATATTTTATTAAAAGCCAAAGAAAATGTATAAGAGATAGAAATACATGGTCAGCAAAGGCCAGACACGTACTAAACTGGGGAATTTACTCTTTAAACTTCCCGTCATAATATATGGTTAAGACGGAAAGTTTAGTTACCTGAGAGCGAAACAAAGTTATGGAAAAAGGTCCAGAAAGTTAGGAAATGTTCAATTAACGGTATCCGTTACTCTGCGGGCTCTGTAGCGCTATAACAAGGGAATAGAGAGAGAGAGAGAGAGGAGAGAGCTAAGGAGATGAGAGAGATAGAGGAGGAGCGCGCCTAGATTGTGATTCCATAAGGAAAATAGGTAGCTTACAGGGTAGTTATCTTTTTTAATGGCAACGTATGCTGGTGAAGGAAGGGATTATGGACTAACAGTGAAGATGAGCGGGTTATTACTATGATTGATAGAACTATTTTTATAGTTTCATGTTTATACAATTGTATAATATTATTCATATATATATATATATATATTATATAGTATATACATGCTACTATACAAAACATATTGTATCTATTTTATAATGTACTATATAATATACCATATGTTGTGTGTTTGTGATTGTTAAATATAAATTAGGTAGGTTGTGTGTATGTAATATATGTATGTGTGTTTCAAATACATACATATACCCCGGAGAATTGTACAGCAAAAATTAAACGAAAAAAAATTGTGATTTTATTATCCACAGTGAAATAGTTTCATTTCTTACCATAAAATCGCAGCGAATGCTGTGGCATTTTATAGAAGTCGGAATGTATTTGAAATCACAGGATGACCTCGAACATTCCTATTTTATTTGATTCGTTTCCATTGAATGAGGCGACCCATAAACCTTTGCGTCAAAAATTGATGGAATATTCGTCGGAATATATATAGATTAATATAAGATTTCATATATAATTCAATATATGATATATATATACTATTATATGTGTATATATTATATATATATATATATATATAATTATATATATACATACTATATAGAAATACTATATATATAATAATATATATATATATATATACATATATACATATAATATATATATTATAATATCATATATAATATTAATATATATATATTATAATTAGATATTATTATTACCAGTGGGAAGGGCGTCGCCCCCCCCGGATATTTGATATTTGGTATGCGGTTAAACCTGAAGGCGTTTAGGTTGAACTCGCCCCCCCATTACACCTCAATCTCTTCTCTACTCTCTCTCGATCTATCATCTTACTCTCTCGCCTCTCACCTCAAAGCGATCAACTGGCAAACGCCCTTCTCTCTCTCTCTCTCTATCTCTCTCGTTCATCTCTCTCTTCTCTCTCCTCTCTCTCCTATTCCATCAGGTCATTAAATTAAAGTCGGAGTTACAAAAAAATTATAACGTTTTCATTCAAAGTAAAGTACTAGTTTGAATAACTTCAAGTTCTTACAGGATTCATCAATGTAATGATAATATTCCCACTCACAGGGAACAACTAACTCAAATACCACCCCCCCGGGTATTTATTTTAAATGTCTTAATCAGTAATTAGTCACCACTAATTAATCTTCTCCAAAACACAGTCCCCTCACTAGGGACACTGCGGTCCCCTCACTAGAACCGCCTGTTTAAGACAAGGGGAGAACAACTACGCTAGTGAGCACAAACAAAAACAATTGTAAAGACAAAGTCAAAAGATTAAATGAAGATTGGAAACATCTTTACAAAGATAATCAAAACAACGCCATCCCTTTGGCTAAATCATGATAACGCACCCCATTGCAGCCTGGAACGTTAACACTTTAACAATTATAACGTTTCGCAGAGCTATCCCAGCATTTCTGCCTTTTCTCCCGTAGGCTGTTTCTCTCTCGTTCTTGGCTAAACATGGTGCCCAAATTTTTAAAAAAATTTTCAAACGGACCATAGTTCGTTACACCGTAACACACAAACTTCACACTCATCGGTCAAACGCCCCCCCAATTAACTGATCACAGCCAGTTTTTTCAAAGGCCACCTTGAACAAGCCCTCACGAACTCACAATACCCACAGAACGAACAGTTGATCTGGCGTTATGTAAGCATCTTTTAACATCAAGACCATACCCAGAAATGAAATTATTTTCAGCTTTCTCAGAATCGTCGCTTCAAATTCTTTTGGTCCTCCTTGGGGAACAGCAAAAAGTTATCAGTCTGGCATATCACATTACAATTAATCATAGCCTTTCTTTTGTCTTAACATAAATATATATATAGATAATATAATAACTATAATATTAGTATAATTATATGATATATATAAATATATTATATAGATTATATATATGTGTGTGTTGTGTTGTGTGTGTGTGTGGTGTGTGTGTGTGTTGTGTGTGTGTGTGTGTTGTGTATATTTGATAAGCTTGATGATAACTAAAAGATAATAGTGCCAAAAACTAGGAAGGAACCATGCTTTAATATTGACGAGCTTTGAAGGTTTAAAACCTTCATCTTCCAGGCTTGAAAAAATGACAAGCATGGGTAAATCACTAAAAATTATCATCAAAATTAACTGTCTTACCTAAAGTTTCAGTAAAAACATAAAATAAAACTAACATCACAATCAAACTAAAAAAATTAAAAATTACCGAAAAAAACTAAAAACAAACGCAACAGCCATACAACAAAAAACCAGAACTAATTATAAGAGGAAAGGTAAAACAAAACTACCACACTCAAAATAAAATGGCTAACGACCCAACTTTGCTGTAACGTTTTACTATGACAAACTATTATGATAGCTAGTTTGAATACCGGACGAGTTGTTTGTTTCAATTCCAGTTTACATCCTCTTAATAAACAGTGACTTCTGAAATTAAAGCGGGCCAGTCTATTTGAGCTAAAAAGACAAGTACTCTAAAAATCCAGGTGAGTTGGAAAGGATGGTCCTGTAGGTAAACTGGATTCCCTCAGCCTATGAAGGTTGAGGTTTTAAACCTCGAAGGGTCTCGCAAATATTAAAGAATGTTTACTTCCTAGTCTTGTTAGCACTAATTATTTATCATCAAGAACACTAAGATTTCCAAGTAACTGCCCAATTACTGAGGAATATGATATATAAATATATATATATGATATAAGATAAGAGTATGATTACTTTATATAGAATATATGATATATATATATTATATTAGGTATATATATCAGTATATATACATATAAAATTTAGTATATTTATATATATATATATATGTATTTAGGAATTATATATTATATATATTTATATATACACACTCACACACATGCATATAAATATACTATATATATACTATATATATATAAATAGTAATATCATATATATATATATATTATATATATCATTATAGATATATATATATAGTATAGTGTTGTGTGTGGGGTGTGGTGTGTGTTATTGTGTGTGTTTTGTGATCACAAATTAGCGTAATTTTATGGCTTTGTTTAGTTTCCACCTTAAAATCAGCCTTGTACCTTAGCTTTAAGTGCTCTCTTATATTCAGTGGTTTTTTTTTTTTTTTTTGTTTTTTTTTTTTTCAAACAGGCCAAAAAAAAAACCAAAAAAAAAGGCCTGTTTATGTTTATTTTACCGTCCAAGGGGCGGTAAACGTTCAAGTGTTTTTTGCTCAGTGATTCCTCCTCTTGTTGTGAATTACCTAACTATCGTGTTAACGGATTGTTTGGGTTTATTTTTTTTTTCGGAGTTGGGAATGGAACTGTAGTTGCGGTGAGTGGAAGGCCCGGCCTAAGACAGTTCGAGGCCTGTATAAGCTTCTTTGGATGTACGCTCTTTTGTTTTTTTGGCAGCCTTCTGGAGATTCTGAATGGAATACTCCAGACAGACCTCCCGTGAAAGTGGTTTTCCGCGTTAGATGTGCTGAGCCATCTACGGAGTATGTTGCATTGTTGGAGTTTTGATCAATGGCTGTTATTTATCGCAGGTTATCGTCCACTTTTTGCCCCCCGACGCCTGTATCTCCTTGATTCACCCACCGGAGGATTTTGCGGGAAGACGTGGTAGGTCTCTGTCCCGCCACGCAGGAGGCGTTTACGCCTAACAACTGTTCCTTTTCCGTCTTCAGCTTGCTTGTCCAGGGAAGAGCTAAGGGCTCGTTAGGAGGCGCGTAGGGAGGGCAATTGGCCAGGTAAGAGGTGATTATCCTGTGTTGTCGCCTCGGAAGTTTGAAACTCGACCCCTGGGGTTCTACCTGGACCAATTTGGTGAGCTCCGCCCCTGTATAGCTGCGTGGGAAGGTTTGAAGAGACCTCCAGGAAACTCCTGTTGCACGTCCCCTTTGTTTAACCGTAGAATTTAAGTACTTCTATTTTAAGGGTTTAATTGTATCTATTTATATTTTTGTATATATATATGTGGTGTTGAATTAGGGGTAATTTGATATTTGTTGACCCTTCAGAAATTGGCTATATTGAATTGAGTTTTAAGTTTGAATACCCAACCACGGTTAAGTAGGGAGGTTTAAGGCTTTTCCTTTACTTATTTTCTCTGGGACTTTCTTTCCTTCTTTCTGTTTCTTATAGGTTGTAGGATTAGTGGTCTTATTATTTGGGGGGCCCAGTGTTATGATTAATTTGAGCCTTTTGCCATATGTCCTTTTCTTTGCTTTGGTTTGGAGGTAAGCTTTTAGTGATAGAATACCCTTGTGACACCCGACACCCGAATTTACTATTTGTATTTTGCCATATTTATTAAGTTGATTTCACCAAGGCTGATTTAGGATTATAAGTGTACTTTATTAATCAAATATTTTTGTTACTTGATTTTTTCTGGTGTTTGTGTCCACTTTCCCTCGTTACCCCTCTGTTACTTTCTTACCGCCTACGATCCCATGTGTAGTAAGGTATAAAGAACCTGTATTTAACGGCGGCCAAAGGGGTCATGAACAATAATATAATATATATATAGATATACTATATTATATATATAATTATATACTATATATGTAATGATTTATATACAATATATATTTATATACATATACTATCTTATATACATATATATTTTATATTTATATATATATTATTATATTATGTATATATATATATATATATTAATAGATTATAATATAATATAATATATGTTTAGTTTTCCGTTCAAGGTAACTTTCCGTTTTCTTTCGCCCTCCCCGCCCTCCACCACCAAGAAGAAAAGCAACGTATGCAAATAGCCAGCGATTAAAGTTCGAGTTGGCGTCTCTTTGGTTCGAGGTGAGCATCCGAAAGAATAAAAAGACGTTTAGAAGCCGGGGAGGCCGGGAGGTTGGTAAGTCATTTGCATATTTAAACGGTACATTTATTTTTTGAGGAGGTTTTTTGAAATAAAAGTTGAATTAACACACCCCAAAAAACCCCCAAACCCCATTGTGGCACTGGATGGGATTTATAAGTCCGTTGTGTTTCAGTATCTTAATTCTGGAAAAAAAAAAAAGTTTTTTTTTGTTTTAGAAAATAAACGGGGTTTACAAACTTGTTCCATCGACTGGTGAGACTAGAATTTTTTTACAAATTAATTATATATATAATAATATATATATAGAAGATATTATATATATATACATACCATAATATATATATATATTATATATTATATATATCACTATATTATATATAATATATTATATATATCATTATTACCACACCTTACGTATGTATTGTATGTATGTATGTTTCTATACTTTATATGCATATATATGTTATATATACCTACATTAGATTAAATATATATATATATTATTATTATATATACTATACATATATATATATATATATATATACTTATATTATGGCAATTAGGCATATGCATACAATAATATCACGCCGTCATAAGCAGAGGAATCGGTCGTAAGAATTACGTTTTTCCTTTCTGTACAACATACCCACTACGGCAAAAATGCAATAAACTTAAACCCCCTTCCCCAGTAATGTTAAACTTCTTTGGGGGGGGCAGGGGGGGTCGAGTTTTATGTCTTATATTTGCCAAGCCTCCAATCTGATTCCGGACCTCTGCGTGGGTTCGTTCATTCAGGCAAAATACAGATTTATGGCTTTTCCTGATCTTCTCTTTTTTCTTCTTTTATTGCTGAAGTTTTGCTGAAGTTTTGCTTCTTTGTCTTATGAGATCAGTTTTGATGGGCTGATGAACCATTAGGAAATTGCCGTAAGTCATTCAGTCGCTTTTCATTAAATTCTTCTCTAATCAAGGAAAGTCTGTTTTCGTCTGAATCGATTCATGTGGTAAACGTGTAAAAAAAAAAAAAAAATGGCAAAGAAAATTGCTATTTTTTTGTCTCTTTTGAAATCAGTTTAAGGCCTGATGACCCACTAGTAAATTGCCGTAGTCATTCATTTGCTTTAGATAAATTCTTCTCTAATCAAGGATAGACTACTTTCATCTTAATCTACTAATGTGGCAAACATTTAAAAAAATAAAATCTAAAAAAAAAAAAAATTTAGAAATCAGGTTGTTGGCTTGATGGACCATTAGTAAATCGCCGTAGTCATTCATTTGCTTTAGATAAATTCTTCTCCAATCAAGGATAGCCTACTTTCATCTCAATAAATTGAGATGACAAACGTGTAAAAGAATAAAATTGCAATTTTTTTTTATTTTTTGTCTCATGAGACAGATCAGTTTGAAGACTTGATGATGAGCCACTAGTCATTTGCCAACGCTTATATACAACAATTAGGAGTTATTTTTTTTTTTTTTAAACTCGTGGTACAGAATTGAGTCGCATATTTTGCTGCATTCTATACTCCGGTAAGTCCAGGATCCAGCTTATTTACTTTTAAGCTTTCTTTTTGTTGTTTTTTTTGCTGTTTTCTTAATCATAAAGCTTAGTTTAGTTTATTTTCCACTGGACTTTTATATTTTGTAACTCATTCTTTCTTATGACTATAAATCTCCTTGTTACGTTGGAAGCCGATGTTTTTGAATTGAGACAAATCAGTTAAATATTCTTGCTAACGAATATACAGTCAGCTTATAACCTTTTCAAGAGCAATCTTTTCGAACTTTCAATTCATTATTTTACGGCATTTGAGATACATTTCTTCAATTATATTTTAATGTTCGTTTGCTGCTGTGAACTTTCACTTCAGCAGAATATTTAAATCCATTCCAAAAGAATGCATTTGACGTGAATTTTTCTTAATCACAAATGGTGAATGTTGAGTGCCAGCGCGAACTATTATTTAAGAATCAAGGCTGATCTCTCTCTCTCTCTCTCTCTCTCTCTCTCTCTCTCTCTCTCTCTCTCTCTCTCTCTCTCTCTATCATACACACGCAAAGCAACCAAATTTACAACCTAGTTAGCAAACTCTCTCTCTCTCTCTCTTATCTCATTAAATCTCTCTCTCTCTCTCTCTCTCTCATACGCGCACAAATTTCACCATTCAAATTAGATTAATCCTCTCTCTCTCTCTCTCTCTCTCTCTCTCTCTCTCTTCTCATACACACGCAAAGTTTACCATTCACCTAGGTTAGCGCTCTCTCTCTCTCTCTCTCTCTCTCTCTCTCTCTCTCTCTCTCTCCCCGTTCTTCGTCCAGCGAAGCCAAAGCACAGGATCCGAACGCAGTGTTCGACTCTATCACAACAGGCGCTTTCTGTCCAAGACAAATATTTTCCCCTTGGCAGGAAAAATGAATAAAATAAAACAACTTTTCTCTCTTTCCTGGCGTGGCTCCATCCCATCCATAGTTCCAGAGGAAAACGAGAATTTCATTTATTAAAATTGTATTTCTGCTCGATTTTCAAAATAATTTATGGGGTCGCAAGGTGGAGGTTGAATGTCAATCATTCAGAAAAAATCGTATATACATATATCTATATGATTGCGTATGTGTGTGTGTTTTATTTTTAGTTTCCTAAATTGATAACGTTTGCCATTAACGTGTTTTATAAGATTAGAACGTACATGATACGGAGAGAGAGAGAGAGAGAGAGAGAGAGAGAGAGAGAGAGAGAGAGAGACTTTCAAAGTCAAGATATGAGGGCATGTAAAAGTTGCCTTTTTATGTCCGAGTTGGATGCCAGAAGAGGCACCTATAAAGACGAAGGCGGATTTGCGCCATCGCATTATGGGTGAACTGAACGACCAATATCGTGGTAAGAATGTGTGTGTGTGTGTTTTTTTTTTTTTTTTTTTTTTGCTACGATTGTTGAATTTTTTATTTTTTATTTTTATTTTAGCAAGGTTTGTTTGTTATCGTATCATATAACTGCGTTCGAATCATAACAGCTAATGTGAAAAATAATAGTCGGGAGCGAGGTACGTGGATGTTATTTTAACAAATAAATTGAATGAAAATATGTATATAAATATACAGTAAAATTTTGCTTCCGTGATTGGGGAAATAGCAAAATGTTTCGAAAGAGAAATCTCGGCTAACTTGAAATATGTATTAATTTTCAATATTTACTGAGAGTTCTCAAGAGATACTGAATTTTAGATCCAACGCTGTGCATTATGTATTAAGCATGGATGTATAATTAATTCCCTAACTTCTTTTATTGAAATGTTAACACAATCACTTGATACAGAATCCTTAGCAAACTTTAAATGTGCTCTAATTTTTAATATTTACTTAGATTTCTTGAGTAATACAGAATATATATCCTACATAATGTAATATATTATTAAGCAAGGAATGTTAAATTCATTCATTACCTTACACCTGATCGAGTGTCATCTGTTTTCTCACGTAATTAATTCATGATGTTGTTGGCCTTTCCTTTCAATCACGCTTTTTTTCTGTCGTGGCGTCTATTATTCCACGGCACGAGAGAATTTGAAATCCATCGTTCAGTCACCCGTCACTCAGGCCTCATGATTACTCCAAGGCGAAGGAATTGATAATGAAACAAAGACGAGAAAGATGTCCAGTAAGGCTGACAGTTGTTTTACAATACTGTTGAATGTTTGGTTCACAGGAAGAGCGACAGCGAACTTGAAATGGAAGTTTCAAAAAGAACTCTTTAAAAATCTTCAGCTACTTGTCTCGTTGCTTTGAGTGTGTGTGTGCATACTATATATATACATACTATATATACATATAGTATATATATATATATATACTATATATATATATATATATATATATATATATATATATATATATATATATAAACAATGGGTGCAATTAAAAGTTTAAGACAATCATCTTAGATACAAGGACAAGATATGTTAACATGTATTGTGAATATGTATTGTGAATATGGTTTTGTTTACCAAAGTTCTGAATAGCTGTCACCTATAATCCTTTAATTGTCTTTTCCTTGTATCTGAGATACTCATCTTCCAGGTGTGTTACTGTCAGTTATACGAATCTTCTTGTGTTGTCTTTTCCCTCATGTATGTCAGTTTCTGCTTAGTAAAGGACGTTTAAACGTCGAAAGGTCTCGCGGATACTCCGTCGTTTATTTTCCTTCGTGGAATATATCTTTATTTTATGGATAAAGAATTTCCATGAAGAGTAAAGAAATAGTAAAGCCTTTTTTGTAAAAATAAAAAATAAATCCTTTTAATATGTTACAAGTAAAACTACTACCTTCCCTTTGATGATATCTTACACCTCTTGAGTTCTAAGGATGAAAAAGTACATGGAAAATATATGTGCTTCAATTAGAACTTAGGTGATATCTGTTCTTATTTTATATCTACATTTTTAAGTTTCGTACCTATTCAGTTAATTAGTAATAATAAAAGTAAACGAAGACCCAGAAATATACAGAGACAGGAAGTGACAAAAAGAACAGAGGAATGTCACAATAAACCCATGCATGGACAGCACATGAGACAGACTAAAGAACTGGCCACCGATGGAACATGGCAATGACTACATAGCGGAGAACTCAAGAAGGAAACAGAAGGAATGATAACAGCGGCACAAGATCAGGCCCTAACGACAAAATATATCCAAAGAACAATAGATGGAAACAACATCTCATCCATATGCAGGAAGTGCAATATGAAAAAACGAGATCATAAACCACACAGCAAGTGAATGTCCGGCACTTGCACAGAACCAGTGCAAAAAGAGGCATGATTCAGTGGCTAAATCCCTCCACTGGAGCCTGTGCAAGAAACACATCAGCTAACTTACAGTAATTAGTGGTACCAGCACCAACCTGAGGGAGTGATAGAAAACGATGAGACATAGATCCTCAGGGACTATGGTATCAGAACAGATAGGGTGAAACGTGGAAATAGATCAGAAGTGACGCTGATTAACAAGACCAAGAAGAAAGTATTACTCATCGATGTCGCAAATAATGTGACACCAGAGTAGATGAGAAAAACGATACAAAAAGAATGGATAAGTACCAAGACCAGAAAACAGAAATAAGAAGGATATGGGATACACCAGTGGAAATTGCACCAATAATCATAAGAACACTAGGCACTATCCCATGCTCCCTGAATAGGAACATGGAAACACTAGATGCCGAAGTAGCTTCAGGACTCATGCTGAAGAGAGTGCTCTTCGAAACAGCTCACATAGTAAGAAAAGGGAGGCAGGATGCAACCCGGAACCCCACACTATAAATGCCACACAGTTGAATAGGATGACTGTGATAGAAAAAATAAATAAATAATAATAATAATAATGATAGTTATAGCTCCTAATGAAAGCTCTGATTCAGTAGCTTATAAACAAAAGCTATTTAGTAATGTATTAACTTTGTGACGCTTTTTGGTGAATGTGTTGATGGTGCAATGGTCATTTAATCTAAGGAATATTTTTATACAATAAATAGGAAATATTGAATAGAGATCTTAGTTGAAACACACGTGCTCTCTCTCTCTCTCTCTCTCTCTCTCTCTCTCTCTCTCTATTGTGTGTAATATATTATATATAGATATAGATATATATAGATATATATATATATATATATATAGATATATATATATATATATGTATGTATATATATGCGTATATATTATATGTGTATGTGTGTGTGTGTATACATATATATACACACATACACACATATGTATATATATATATATATATATATATATATATATATATATATATATATATATACATATATATATATATATATATATATATATATATATATATATATATATACGCATATTCATGTACATTCACACATCAGATGCCCAGCCATCTTTATATCTGTCACACACAAATCTTCTTGTCGACCGACATTGAAATCCCACCTCAAACTTAACGTCGAGTTGTTTGAAAGCCAAATTTCGATAAACGCTCTTTATCGCTCTTCTGGGTAACGTAGTCGAGCCTCGAGGATGATTGGACGTTCGCCGTAAACGTTTATGTATCTCGCAAAATCTCACCGCGACAAGCGGATCCCGAGATCGCCTCGCAATAAAGATCATTTGTAGCTTTTCTCTGGATGTGGTTCGAGATTGGCAATAATTGCGGATCATTTGTGAGAGCGACGAGGAATGACAATTCTCGCAAATCAGATATTGCTGTTTCTTCCCGGTAGCCACGACAATTACCATTATCATGATGATGAGTGACTGGCATCGTCTTGATTTCGTTTCTGAGAAAGTTATTCCGAGTACTTGGATTAACTTCTGAGAACCAAAAACGGCTGAATCTCGTCGTTTTGTATCTCTGGTTCCGCTACGTGGAGATAGATTGATTGGGTTATGGGTATTACACGGGCGTTAATAATGAATAAAATTAAAGGGGAAACTTTATAAAAACGAAACATATATAAATATATATATATATATATATATATATATATATATATATATATATATATATATATATATATTCACTTCCCATTTACGTTTAGGACTCTTAGTGTTAATTCCTCTGAGATTTTGATATCGAAACTAAAGCTTCACATAATCCATATATTATATATATATATATATATATATATATATATATATATATATATATATATATATATATATATATATATATATATATATATATATATATACATATGTACATATATATATATATATATATATATATATATATATATATATATACATGTACATATATATATATATATATATATATATATATATATATATATATTTATATATATATACATATGTACATATATATATATTATGACGGAACGTCACACTTATTTGTAATAATTATTTGTATCTATGAAATTATCGGGTGTTTAATGTTCTTCAACGCCATCTGTTATCAGTTATGTTAACTATTCTACATTATCCTTGGTTTCTTTTCATTAACTTAGTCATACAGATATTTGCATTCCTTAGTTTTCGTTACACTTGTAATTTGTATTTTTCTTTAGAGACTATTCAGTGCAGTGTTGAAACATCTTTTCTTTTTCTTTTGCGTTATCATTACTAGTGTTTTTGTGATATTACGTGTGAAAGTAATTATATTGGAATATAAGTTTTTTTATTTAAGTATTAAATTATCGATAGTCTTTAGTGTTTAATTAAGATCCTGCTGGATTGGAGAAGTAATTAAAAGTGGTTAAAATAGAGGTGAAAATAAATAATACGTGAAGCAGACAAAAAGAATATTTTAGTTGGTGGTGATATTTTAAAATGGATGAGGGTAATTGAGTGATTACAGACTCAGCAACATCCCCACACACCTAGCCCACGAGGTAAATTCACTCAAGTCCCGTCATAATATATATATATATATATATATATATATATATATATATATATTATATATATATATATATATATTATATATATATATATATATATATATATATATATATACTATATATATATATTTATATATATGTGTGTGTGTCTGTGTGTGTGTGGTGTATGTTGTGTGTGTGTTGAGTGCAGGCTTCGATGATACAGTGAGAAGAAGGAATAGACAAGCGAAGCGAAAAGGAAATCTTATTGTTTTACAAAAACACAATGGGCTTGTAAGGGGACCTCTAGTAATTGATTTTATCTCTTGATACGCGCGCTTGACCCGTTGCTATGAATGTTAGGGTCATTAGATGTTATCGCTTCAAGGGAGTAATCCTTACAAGCTACTTTGTCGTTGTTGTGGGGAGACGTTTGGAAAGCCCTATGAAAGAGCGTAAAAAGATCTGAAAAAAGGTGTTTCGCGTTGTTGAGTTAAAGCTAGGATGTTTATGATTTTAGTTATTGGAATGAAATGTCAAAAATAAATAATGTGCATACAAAACAGTACAGAGCAATTATTTCTAATAAAATGTAGTGCATTCATTTTCGTTGGTGTAACAACGGGCTATTTCACCACAGATTTTAGCACGGGCCCCGAGTAAGCTGGAGGTCGGATTACACCTCGTTATAGCTAAAGAAGCACTGTGTTGTAAACGTTTATCATTTTAATGGTTTATTTAGGTTTTTCTTTTTGTTATTTGCTCTTAGTTTATTTGTTATAATTTGATTAATTAGGATTACCTAGTTATATATTTCTTTTGAAGAATATAATTAAATATTTCCTCTTATCACAAGGAAGGCTAGTGCTTGCAGATTTAATTTAACCTATTTTATTTTCATCGTTGGCTTTTTTTTTATAAACATCATCTCGTAAATCAAGAATTCTGCTAGTTATGCATGCAGTTATGAAATAAAGAATTTCCTAATTAAACCAAAAGTCTGGAACTCCGCATTTTCTTGATTCATATTTCATGAGAGCAACATCGTCATAGCGACTGATATGAAATAAAAAAAATAAGATCATTACTTTTATGAAAGCAGAGATCATTTTAATTTTCTGCAAAAGAAAACTATTGAAGGGCTTTGTCTGTCCGTTCGCTCTTTTTCTGTCAGTCGTTAGATCTTGAAAATTACTGAGGCTAGAGGACTGCAAATTGGTATGTTATTCATCCACCCCACAATGATCAAACATACCAAATTGCAGCGCGCTAGCCTGAGTAATTTTCATTTTATATACGGTTAAAGTCTGACACCTCGACACACCCTCGTGGGGGGGTAGTGCCGTCAATGGACCTCATGCGGTGCAATTTAGGCATTACTTAAGGTTCTTGGCAGCGTCCCTTCGGCCTCTAGCTGCAACTACTTTCATTCCTTTTACTGTGCCTCCTTTTATATTACCTTTTCTCCATCTTGCTTTCCCCACTTTCCTAACAATTGATTTATAGTGCAACTGCGAGACTTTCCTCCTGCTACACCTTTCAAACCTTTTCACTATTAATTTTCGTTTCATTGCTGAATGGCCTTAGTTGCCCCGGTGCTTGGCATTATGCCTAAAACCTATAAATCAATCAATCAGTCAATCAATCAGACCGCAACAACACAGGCCACCACGGCCGGCTGAGAGTTTCATGCAGCGTCTTTTACTCGTTTTAATTTTATCTCACGTTAGCAGCTCTCTCATCCGTCTTGGAAAGGAATGATCCTAATTAACCTCCCGAGCCACATTTGACAACATTTCTCTGAGGTGGCTTGACGACAGGCAGCCACAGGACAGAGCTTCCATCTTAATGACGAGCTCTCTGAAGAAAGAGATTAAGACTTTTTACCTGGTATGGAACGCGGCCAAGGTGGAACTAACCTTTTACACGATGCAGAGAGAAAATATTAATTACGCGGAAGTGGTTGCAACCTGCAATTGTGCAATCAGGTCAGATGCGACATATCTTGAATTCATCAGGAAGAATTTTCTGCAAAATTCCTGGCATAGTTCATATAGCAGGCGGCTGGAATACGGATTGAAACGAAGGTAATGAATGAAGATTTAAAGGGATTATGGAGTAAATGATGTCCTGTCTGGAGGACATATTATGATTTTTATCAATTTGTGATTAGCAGATCGTAGGTTGCTACCTGCTTGAAGGAATGAAGATATAATTCGTTGCGGAAAAGGGAACATCAATCACAAAGTGATGCAAATATTCAGATTAAAATACAATAATGCAAAATAAAAAATAAAATTTCATATGGTGATGCGATTACTAATCAGTATATCGCCAGCTGATTATCAGTGATGATTTCTTATTAAGCGTAATTAATTTCTGATACATTTATGTAAGTCTAGAATGTATCTATAAATACAATTAAATTGGTATTGATTTTCTTATTTTGCTCTAGGTGGATTTTGTTACTGTAGCAATACCACCATTATGTTACGCATGTTCATTGTAGCTTACTGAGCGTTCACTTCACAGGAATTCTGCGAGAGAGAGAGAGATAGAGAGAGAGAGAGGAGAGAGAGAAGGAGGAGGCGGAGGGACGATGCGAGAAGAGAGAGAGAGAGAGAGAGAGAGAGAGAGAGAGAGAGAGAGAGAGAGAGAATCCCTACCAAAGACATTTGAAATGCTGTAGAATTAACAATAGACTGCCTAGTTATACGACCCCAGTTGATCTCCTGATTTTAAGGAACATAGTTGAGATCTTGTTAATTCTCTGGCCTGCCAGCTATTTCTCTAGCTTGACAGCTAACTCTCTAACCTGACGGCTAGGCAATTTAGCTTTGGCGAGTTCTAGCTAAATGGCTAGATAGGGAGATCTAGGAAATGGGGACACAGAGAGGGAACCATAATTGATTATAATAAACGTAGGAACTTAATGCGTGGAAGGGAACATTATCTATCTGGGGAAATTAGCAAGCAAAATGTTTGAGGGGGACAAGTGGAATGCTTGAAAGCATGAAAAAAAAACCTCTTTAGTTTTAATTATAATATATTACGGTCTGAATCAGTAGATAGCCACAAATATTTGAGAATTAATTTTAAGAATCAACTTGAGAGAAATATTACTCAATATAAGTGCAAAGGACTTCTTGGAAGTTGGCGAAATGTTATCCATTATAGGTGCAAAGTAATTCTTGGACGTTAGAGAAATATTACTCATCATCATAGTGAAAATGTTGTTGGATTCGTCCTAACTAATCAGATTTGGCAGAAATTCCTCGAAAGCAGAGGAGAGACTCCCTTAGACTTCCCTTCACGTCCGCCTTCTGTTATTCAAGATATTATCCCGAATTATCTGTCCATTTCTTGAAGCCTTTGGCGATTCCAGATACGTTAGATCT
>NC_061090.1:65926428-65929761 GCF_015104395.2 Macrobrachium nipponense | reverse complement strand
ACGTTAGATCTCTCTCTCTCTCTCTCTCTCGGGGATTACAGCGCAGTAGCTCAATGAAAAGATTGTAGATCTCTATTATATTACACTACGAGGAAAGGAGAAAGAGAGAGAGAGGCAGAGAGAGTGAATTTCATTATTCTGTTTTAGAGACAGATATCATCGATTGGAAGGTATATTTTTATATAAAGATCTATAGAAAATAATTTGTATTGTTTTACATCGACAGATGATTTTGCGATCTGCCGTATGATTATATATACATATGTGTGTGTGTATATATATATATATATATATATATATATATATATATATATATATATATATATATATATATATAGTTATGTGTGTGTGTGTGTGTGTGTGTATGTGTGTGTGTGTGTGTCTGTGTGTGTGTATGTATACTACACACACACAGACACACTATATATATATATATATATATATATATATATATACATATATATATATATATATATATATATATATATATATATATATATATATATATATATATATATATATATATATATAATTTATACACATACACACAAACATACCTCCTTTGACTCCTATAACGTGACGTGGCTTGCATTGATACACAACATTTATGAGCATTTTATTGATAGCATATATCAGAAGTGTAAAGTAACGTTTTGCAATCATTTCCTTGCATTATATTCAAAGAAAACCCACCGATCTAATTTAATACTCCCTTATTTTGATGTTAGTGCTTGTGTTACATATAACTTTGGAGTCAGAGATGGATTTATAATCATTAAATTATTGATGCTTTTATGGCGGATGTATTGTCGAAATTCCTCAGTCCATATGAAAAATACTGATCCATTAAAAAGATCATATTATTACACGTTATGATGGAATTAATGTTGAAATTTCATATAGTCCACGTGGAAAAATACTGATCCATAAAAAGATTATTTTATTACACGTTATGATGGAATTAATGTCGAAATTCCATACAGTCCACGTGAAAATACTGATCCATTGAAAAGTTTGTATTGCGACACTTTATGACAGATTTACTGTCGAAATTCCACAATCCAGGTGAAAAATACTGATCTATTAAGAAGATCATATTACTACACTTTAAGATGGATTTCTTGTCGAAACCCCATACAGTCTACTTGGAAAATAGTGACCCATTAAAAAGTACTGACACAAATGAATAGCTTTGTCTTCAATTCACTACTATGTCCGCTGAAAACGCAACAGGTTTTGCATCTCCCTCCACCTCTTGCAGCCTTATAAGTTATGGAAGACTTCAACTATATATATTTATATATATAGTATATCTATATATATATATATATATCATATATATATATATATATATATATATAATAATATATTGTACATACATATACCGTGTGACTGACAGTATTTAAAGTGAAATAAGAAAGAGAATTGTTTTGAATTCAATCCAGGGTTGTATTTTTGTCGGTAGCATTTCTTTTGTAATAACTGACAGAAAATGAGAACTACAAAACGCATTATTAACTGGAAGGTAAAATAGTTAAAACATTTCGTACCTTAGTATTTTAAATGTTTAAGTTAAAAGAATCCTATTTATGGCCCAAGGGTGCTGGAAGTTTTGTCCACAAGTTTTATTTGCAGCATTATCTTGCAAAAACTGGCCGAGGTGTGGACATGTTAATGTTTGTGTGACTAAAAAATGGAGGGCAAAATAGGTAAAGCATTTCTTACCAGAGGTTTTTAGTGTTCAAGTTGAAGGAATGGTTTTCATTGTCCAACGGTAATACGCGTCAAGTTAACCAGATTAACTTCGTTTCAAAATTATGCATACGCTCTTACTATTCATTCTGGTCCTCTCTTATTTAAAACGCAAATATCTTTTCCTTCTCCATTTCACCTCCAAATGACCCTATTTGATTTTTCCCTCGAAGCACCCTAAGATTCATTACAGTCATTTTTCCCCTGCACGCCCCTCATTCTGCATTCCTCCATCTATCTGTTTGGTCTTTATTACTCCCCTACTTCCTCCCTGAATTTTCCCAAACAGTTTTACCTCTTCCACTTCCCTGCTTAGTGGGGTCTGAACAATCATTGAATAGCGAGGCTGGGGCTGTCTGTCAGGTAAAGGATGTTCTGAAAAAGTAAGATGGATTTTCTCCACTTCTGTCAAGGCGCACTTGAAGATTCCTACAGTTTTTGACAATGTCATTCACATTACTTTTTAACTTAAGACCCATTCGAATATTTTACAGGCTACTCTTTAAGTATAACGTGTCGCATCGTCATAGAGCAATTATCATACACAATCTTTTAATGTCCACAGTTTTTGTAATTAGCAACTCGTTGCTTTTTATATCTATCATTTTTTGTTTTTATTTGTACAGGCGTCAGTTGAATTACACGTGTCATGTAAAGATGTAAAAATAAGTTAGAATACTGGTTATATTTCGTTCTGCAGACAAATTAGAGATCCACTTAATGTCTCATTAAGGTTAGAATAGAAAAACGTAAGAGTACGTCAGTGCGATTTGCAAAAGGAATATGGTCGTCGGTATGTCACACATTTTATGTGGCATTATTACTTACATAGAAGATAAGTCTGTTTCTTGCTTTTCTATTCCTATGGATATAAGATAATAATGAAATATAGCAATGAATTCTTTGAATTTACTTAAAATATATCAGATATTTTTATTTCAGTAAGATTAAGTGGCATACATTCAGATGTACATACATATTTCAGTATGAGTCAGTTTTATACATTTGATTCAGTTGCATACATGCACTGAATTAACTTAAAATGTAACATAAGCATTTATTTCCATATGATTCAATTGTACCCATACATATAGGTACATATACATATTTATTTCAGTATGAATCCGTTACACACATACATACTACATACATTCCAGCGCCTCAGTGGCGTGGTCGGTATGGTGTTGGCGTACCACCTCGGTGGCCGAGAGTTCGATTCTCGGGCATTCCATTGAGGTGGGAGATATGTGCATTTCTGATGATAGAAGCTCACTCTCGACGTGGTTCGGAAGTCACGAAAAGACGTTGGTCCCGTTGCTGAATAACCACTGGTTCCATGTAACGTAAAAATACCATACAAACAAACAAACATACACACATACATACCAGGAGACATTCAAAGACTCATATTATTCATACAAAAATTTAAGTATGAAATCTTAAGGGCAGTGACCCACTTACTACCTTGATATCAGAATTTCCTTACCTTTGTTCCAACTTGATACATTTGATCACCAATCGCGATAAACAGGAATCACGGAAATATACCCAAATTAAAAAAAAATAAATAAATGAAAAATA
>NC_061090.1:65913928-65921428 GCF_015104395.2 Macrobrachium nipponense | reverse complement strand
GTTCGGTAGTCCACACTTGGGGATAGAAAAAAACTTATAATGAGGTGCGTGCTAAATACATTTGGAAAAACATGGGAAAAGATGTGGAAAATTTTGTGAAGAACTGTACAATATGCAATGCATGCAGACCTGCAAGGATAACTTCATGCAAACTAGGGTCATATCTGATACGGAGTAAATCTTTTCAGAGAATACATATGGATATCCTTGGAAATTTTTTTGAGTCTAGATATGCAAATAAGTACTTGTTAGTAATAATAGATGAACTTACTAGGATAGTAGTATTTTTTCCACTTAAGCATAAAATGGCTGAGGAGGTAGCTATAGCATTTTCAATGGTATCATTTGCAGATATGCTCACCCGAGGTTTTATTGACCGACAATGGCAGAGAAGTTTTGAACAAAACTTTAGAATGTTCAGCGGAAGTCATGGGGATACAGAAAGTAACAATTATTCCATATAGACTTGAAGCTAATGGGTTATGCGAATGGGCGAACAGGAAAGTGCTCGAAGCTCTCAGGAAGACTGTAGGTGGTAATGATAAGAATTGGAGTAGATATATTGATATTGTTTGACATAGTATTAACACTATGGCTAGTGATTCCATTGAAATGTCTCCATTTGAAGCTTTGTTTCTGTTGCCCAGCACAAGGCACATTCGATCTGTTAACTATACCTCATCATGGGGAAGATACGATTGAATCATTGCTATTTACAGCGAGAGAGAGACATGCTTGTCTCAGCCGCAATATCGAAGCCGCGACTCGAGAGATGGTAGAGGGAAGTAATAGCAAAACATCTGATCCCAAGATCAATGTCGGAGACAAGGTATTTTTAAAAATCAACGTGAGAAACGAGCTAAACTACAAATTGGGTCCGAAATTTGAGGGTCCTTTTAGAGTCATTGAGAAAAGATTGGAAACAGATTTGTAGTCTTAGAGGAAAAAACAGGTCAGTCGAAATTAACACATCAAAACTGAAAAAAAGTTGGTTGTGGTAACTAATATAATGTTGCACAGTTGCATTTTTTGTTGGGTTTTTGTAAATTGATGGTGAAATGTGTTTAATGTTTATTTTTTCTGTTTCATTTTTCCTACTATTTTTCTTATTATGCGCAAACTGCGGCGTTTTTGCGTAAGATTCAGAGGTAAATATTTTATGTGGAAAGTTGGTTTGAAAATATGATGAATTTCTGTGAAGCTGATAAATGTGATGATAAACACGTGATAGTTCCTGTGTGTATAGGGTTTTTGGGCTGAGTTTTTGCAGATTTTTTATTTTTTGTGGCTGATTTTTTTTGTGACTATAATCTTCAGCAGTGGTTTTTTTTGTGATTATATTGTTTTTGGCGGTGATCTGGGCTTTTATGAGCCGAGAAGGGATTATTGGGGTTTTATGGGTTTGGGTGAAGAGGTTGTATTTTCTTTCACCAGTAGTTATATTTGGCGGTACATAATGGATGGATTGCGATATATAATGGGTGGTTTTCTGTGGTTTATATTCTGACGAGGTTGTTATGCGGTTTTATATACTCGTGGTAGTATCATGGATGAGTTATGTTTTCGAGGACAATTTTTCGCTACCTTTGGTGACATCCTAGGGATAATTTTGTGAAATGTGGTTATATAGTGTCAGTATAGAATTTTTAGGACTATTTGGAGGATAATGATATCTGAGGTTGCGAGTCTGACTAGACAAATCTGTAGTGCGATTCGAGCACATGAGGTGTTCACAGGTGGATTTTTGCTGATAATGCTGTGATGAGTCTGGTTGCTGATTTTTTCCTTTCGGAGTTAATTACTTGGAGATTTGCACAGTTTTCAGAGATGTTGATTATGTCATTCCATGGAGATGTATGTAAGAGGTCAATTCTGGTCGATGAGATATGTTGCGGTAGCAAATTCTGTAACGATACATGCTGTATTTATGGGGGAAAGCGTTGGATTATATATATGTTCATTTTTTCTCTGTTTACGTTTTGTAATGTGGAAAGTTCAATTATTATTGTTATTATTATTTTTTTCTTTTCCTACGAGAGATGTTCATTATTGGGGTTAAGCTTTACATAGCCTTTCTATTTTAGACTGGAGGTATAATTTATCGGGGTATTTGAGTTAGATAGAAGGGGTGTTTGGCATTATATTTCATGGAGGTTAATTATATAACAGTACAAGGGTTTTGCTGTAAGACATTATGGTTTTTTTTTTTTTTTAGTATGTTTGTCAGATATAGGATTACTTGTGAGGATTCAGTGGGTAAAAATCATATTTTGTTTAGCGAGGAGTTTTTAATAATTGACTAGGAGATTGGGTATATTAGTTAATGACAGATTTGTGTGGTAAAGCAAGACTTTAGTTATCTTATGATCATGTAGACTTTTCAAATAAGGACACACGATGACTTTAGAGAATTCCCAACTTCACGTGATGGTGACGATGGAAACGGCTTGGTTCTACAGTACCAGAGGTCGAGTCTACACACGAGTGGCGATGCTATGGATCGCCATTGCGATGGATGAGATGTTGTCAGTGGATCGTCACAGGATATGTTCTGGGACAAATCAGGAGTCTGCAATCTTCTATGAGGCGGGTGCGAGACGCACTTGCATGGAAGTCGCTGGATATTTCCTTGACAACATGGTGGTGACCACGTTTACTCCATTACAAAAAGTCGAATCTACAGTTTGGCGACAAGGGGGTGTTGGATACACTTATGAGGGTCGCATATGCTGAATAATGGTGCGTGTTGAATTGTTTCAAGATGGTTTACATGTTCAGCCAAGGTCTACAACTATTCGACAAGTTCCGCCTATCTTAGAGATGGATGAATTCTTCTTTTGCAAACACTACACAGTTCCAATGGTTATGTTTATGATGTCCAAAGTGATAATCGAAATATGTGTTATGGGGGCTGTCTTGCAAATATTATGACCATTATATACTAGTTGCTGATGTGGTGTGCGACAGGAGTGCACAAAGGACATAGGTGGCTGAGCCATCTTAAAAGAAAAAACAAATATGTCGGTGAATTGTTAGATCTCAGCTTTCTTCACTTAGAGGCAAGAGAGGGCCTAGCGACAAACACTGGATTCCTCGAAGGGTGCTGAAATGAAAGAACTGTCTGAATTGATGATCATTCAATATAAGGCTGGTGACCCTTACAGCCTGGGTGAGATTCTCGATTGCTATGCCATTTCAAGGCGTGTCCAGATGTGTGCATGGGTTTGTGCGTGTAATGGATGGGCCCAACCACCTGAGATCTTGGAGAAAAGGTGACACTCTCTTTTTGATAGTGATAAGACACAGGACGGCTTTGGAGGTCTCGAGGACACACCAAACCCATATGTTGGGGAATGTAACAAATATGTCTCTTTATTTCAGATGGGTTCATGGCATTATACAAGAGAATGGGATTCTCTAAAAGACTTGACTATTTAAATGTAAAAACAAATAGACTGTGAGTTTTAGGGGTGATTACTTAATCTAATTCAGGAGAGTAGAATGACAGTTTACAGTCTTTTATGGGTCAGACTTAGCTCTTTATATTAAATCATTTAATCACTTTGTTCCATAATGTTCAGCTAGTTTGGGAAATAAAAAGTATATCTTTTTATCTACGAGGTCTCATTAGCCCAGCTTATATAGTTTGATTCCATTGCAGAGAGATAGCCAGGAACTAAAGGTGAGAGAGTTGCCGCTTGTTTTGTTTTAATTTAAACCAGTGTCGAATGGTCGAATATGCTCAATAATATATATTTCACCAGTAGCTATATTTGGTGGTATGTATTATAATATAATATAATAATATATAATAATATTATTATATATTATTATATAATATATATAATATATATATATATATATATATATATATATATAATATTATATATATATATATATATATATATATATATATATATATACTTATTATTATATAATATATATATATATAAATATATATATACAACAATATATATATATATATATATATATATAATATAATTATATATATATATATATATATATATATATATATATATATATATTTGTGTGTGTGTATGTGTATGTGTATGTGTATGTGTGTCTGTGATTCTCGGTATATTAGTATAAGAACTTAAGCAATACGACAATACGATCCACCATTCAAAGAGAAAAATTCACCCCCCCCCCACAAGGAACAAGCAAGACGAAGGTTGAAAGTTTCAAGACCTGATTTATACTCATCACCTTGCGAAAGAAGAAGAATAAGAAGAAGAAGTTGATGAATAATCCATAATTCATCGGGCCATCGACGCATGTCCTCCATAAATGAGAACACAAGAAAGATTTTAAAAATGAAGGGGGGGGGGGGCGAGGGGGGAAGGTCATATAATTAGAGAAAAGAAGCAGAAAATGAGAATTACCTATTAATATCACGTTCGATCTTCGGCGAATGTCCCGTTATTTTTTCCTTCGTAACGAGCTGCGTTTTCGGGGGAAAATTAAAATTCATTCTAAAAAATAATTTTCTTTCAAATTCATTTTACACCATTGAGAATGATGGAGACGATTGCGATTTCTAAATGGCAATTTATTTTTAGAATATGAAATTAATCAAATGAGAAGGAAGAATCAAAGGGCAAGATAGGGAAAAAGATAAAAAGGTATAAGGTACAAAAGGAAAAGGGAGAAGTAAGAAAACAAATTTAAAAAACTATCAAATATGATACGAATGGAGAGGGGATGTTACGAACTTATATGCACATAAGGATTTTTTTTTTTTTTTTTATTAATGAGGCACATGAATTTACCTTATATATAAGTAATGATACAATACGTATGATATAATTTTCGTATTTTCATCATCCTATTCTGAATTACAACGCTCATTCATGAAATGCGAAATTCAGTTCTTTCACGGCCAGACTCCTAAAATTATCTTTCAGCTGAATTAAGCTTCAAAACGAAAAAATAAGAAAGAATTTTATGAACGCTGTTCATTCCTATGCCCGCAGTCAAGCATTATTGCAATTGCAGTAATAAATCGCTACTGCAGCTGCAGTCGACGCTGAACATTTACTTTATAATCAACATCAGTCTGTGTAGCTACACTACAAACCTTCGGAAGTCGCTAAAGAATACAAATCGTAGTCATAAATCATTTAAGTAACCGAATAAATACACCAAACGCTTACTTTAACAACACCAAGTCTCTGCGGATACACAAACCTTTGGCACTCGCTGGAGAACACAATACTGCTGACAAACGATCCCAGCAGTGCCAACGGCCGTAATTTACAAGCTTTTAAAAGAACGCTCTCCCACCGAATATGTGCCGGGGCCGTGTTGTGACAGCGCTGTACAAATTCTCCGCTGACTGATAGCCGACAGCCATTGAGATTAAATGTAAACAAGAGACCGCTTTCGGGTTTTGGCGATTCCGAATCACAGCGGGGGCAGGAGAGATCGGTACGTACAGCTTCGGATGATGGAGAACTCTCGAGTTTAATGGTTTGCTGAGTGACCTTTTGCGAGCACGGACGCTGTCTTTCTGAAAGGCCTGATGCTGTTGCCTTTTACAGCTCGTTATTGCTTCCTTTTACAGCTAGTTGCCTTTTGCTTAAAGTTGTCGCCTTTTACAGCTATACTTAGTAGATCCACATCAATCATGCATATGATGTCTAGGCGGGTCCCTTACGACGCTCCTCATTGGGAGACGTCTTTCACAAGCATCCATCATGAGAGGTGGAACATACATCCTTCCTATGTGAACTCTCGAGAAAGGCTGAGAGTTTCCAGCCCTGTGATTGGTTTATCAACAGCCAATCAGGAGCGTCGTAAGGGACTGGCCTAGACATCAGATGCACGGTTGGTGTGAATCTACTAGAGTTGCCTTTCATAGCCAGTTACTTTTTACAGATAGTTGTCGGCTTTTACATTTGGCTGTTGCTTTTTACAGATTGGTGTTGCCTTTTACAGCTAGATATTGCTTTGTTTACGGTTAGTTTACCTTTTACTGAGAGTTATCGCCTTTTACAGCTAGTTACTTTTTTACAGGTAGTCATTGCCTTTTACAGGTAGTTATACAACTTTATACAACCAGGTTTTGCTTTTATAGTTAGTTGCTTTTTACAGTTAGTCATTAGCTTTTACAGCTTGTTATTCCATTTTACAGCTATCTATTGCCTTTTACAGCTAGATATTTCCTTCTATAGCTTGCTATTACCTTTATTACCTTTTACAGCTACTCGTTGCCTTTCGAAGCTAGTCATTACCCCTTACTGCTAAAATCAAAATCATTGGTTGTTTTAGCACTGTATGATTCCAGACTATGTTTCGTGTCTTCAATTTTGTAAAATCTATTATATTCATTCGTAAATTAGGCTGTCATCATATGGTTTGATTGCAGGAAAAGATAATCGATTGGTTTATCGTTACTACAATTGGCGTTACAACAGATAGACTGCAATAGCTTAAAACAATCATTTATCGCTAACGACGATGATAAAAAAAAATAGAGGAAACTTTTTTTTATTGACTACAAACAAACTCAGAATTTGAAAATAATTTCAGGCATTTTTTTAAAATGCTAAGCTCGTTATAGTATTATCTGTGTCTCTATTTTGGTTTCAAAAGAAGAATTATTGAGATGCATAACTCACTAGAAATTACTTATTTCAAGTGCTCTTTTCCAAAATGCTACAGCTTTATGTTATTGCCAATTTTATTTCAGACCAAATCTCGACAAGAAAATAAAACTGCATTTTTCTTCATATTAGAATCATTAGGTAATTCAGTGATTTCAAGTAAGTTTCCAAAATGGGTACTTCCACTACAGTATTATGTATTTATTTTTATTTAAGACGAAAAAAATAGAATACAGGTCAACGAAGCTATTTTTATTTAAGAGGAAGCAAAATATAAAGGATAAAAATAAGTCAACGAACCTATTTCTATTTAAAAGGGGTAAAAAATATAAAAGATAGACTACAGGCCAAAGAATCTTATTTTATTTAAGAGGAAGAAAAATATAATAAAAGATAGAATACAGGTTAACGAAGCTATTCAAGAGGAATAAAAATATAAAACATAGAATATAGGTCAACGAAGCTATTTTTTATTTAAAAGATAGATTACAGATCAACAGAGCTATTTTTATTTAAGATGGAGAAAAATATAAAAGATAGAATACAAGTCAACGAACCTACTTCTACTTAAGAGGGAAAATATATAAAAGATAGAATACAGGTTAACGAAGCTATTTCTATTCAAGAGGAATAAAAATAAAAAAGATAGAATATAGGTCAACGAAGCTATTTTTATTTAAAAGATAGAATACAGATCAACAGAGCTATTTTTATTTAAGAAGGAGAAAAATATAAAAGATAGAATACAAGTCAACGAACCTACTTCTACTTAAGAGGGAAAAAATATAAAAGATAGAATACAGGCCAAAGAATCTTTTTTTCATTTAAGAGGAAGAAATATATAATAAAAGATAGAATACATGGTAACGAAGCT
>NC_061090.1:65907686-65913428 GCF_015104395.2 Macrobrachium nipponense | reverse complement strand
GATGGCGAAATCTTGCTCTTCTTGCAGATCTGCAATATGATGAGTTAGCCAGGAAGGGAACTGGCATTTATCATCTACGAGATCAATAACAGTCCCTAATCAAAAAGACTCAAAAGTATCATAGACTATTGGAAGGATATGATCCTTCAAACTGGAATAAGTCATCAGAAAACATTATGAAAATAATTGAAGAAGTTCCAAATAAAATTCAAGTGCTCAAGAGACATAAAGAAAATTCTGACAAAGAAAATGAATAAGGTGAACATTGTGGATATACTAATTGATGCAATAGGAAAAAGAATGCCAAAAGCATGCAATCTGTGTAAGGTGTGGTATAGCATAGTCAATCCACAAAACCTGATCAGAAAATGTTCAGCATGCAACATTCCCACGGCATCCACAATGTTGCTGAAGTCATGCAAAAATACGAGTAAGGGTACCAGAGTATTTTGTTCAAACATGTCTCTCATGGGTAGACAGTGTTATTAAATCAAGACTTAATGTGCAAATAGTTGAAGATGAAGAAGAAGAGGAAGGGGAAGAAGAGGAAAACGGAAGAGAAGAAAACAAAACTGAAATGACAGAAAAAAATAATGAAAAAAATGAACAAGACAAGAGTATGGATGCAGAGTAACTCATAGATACTACATATGAGGCAATCAAGCAGCATACATACGAAGAAATAAATTATGACATAACATAGAAAGATAACAACACAAAATAAAATCCGGAAGAGGCTTTACCAGATCTGCATACTGATGGGATAGAGATAGAAAAAATAGAAAATAAAAACAAAGTCTGCACCCTTTTAAAAAGAGGGAATTGCAGATTCGGTGAAAAATGTTACTACAAACATCCCAAGGTATGTCACAACTATGAAATCTATGGTAAATGTGCATACCTAGACGGCTATGAGGATGAATGCAGAGATCTACATCCAAAAATATGCAAAAACCTAAAAGAAGGAAAAGGATGAAAGTTCGACAAAAAATGTAAATATATGCACCCTGTAGCCATGAATCAAAATCAATTAAATAATCAATTAAATGATAACATCCAAAATCGAAAAAAGAAACAAATAAAGAGAGTAACAAAAACAAAGAACAGAGGGAAGGAAAAGAGCAAGCATCCCCAACGATATGGAGTGTCAGCAAAGAATTTCCAAGCATCAGCTCCAAGATACAGCTCAAGAGATAAATACTGTACATATGATGCTAGGGGATGGTGCAGATACGGAGAACATTGCAGATTCAGACACAAAATGAATAATTATGATGAAGGAAGATCAAATATTTTGAAAAATTGGATTTTTAATGTCAGAATTTCTGGAAATGAAGAAAAGAACAACATAACAGAACAGGAAAGAGACATAGGAAAATCCTTATTATTACCCATATTAAATGAAGGAGATAACAAGCAAACCATCATAGTGATGAATGCGCAGTGTTTAGTTACGAGTAACTCAAAAAGAAAAATAGAGTTCTTAGAAGAACTAACACAAATTGAAAAGAAAATATATATAATTAATAAGTGAAACCTGGTATTCCCAAAAGACTGGTAATGATGATCAAATAAAAGGGTTCCAAGCTTATAGATCAGATAGAAAAAATAGGAATCAAGAGGGAACCGCAATAAATGGGAAAGACAAAAAATAAGGGAAAATATATGAGAAATATAGTAACTCAGAATGTGAACTAATAGCAGTAGAATTTGAATCTGAAAAATTAATGAATATAGTAATATATAGACCCCTAATACTAAAGAGTTTGACACCATAATAGAAAAATTGGATGATATATGTAGAAATCACAAGGACTGGACTATTCTCCTATCCGTAGACTTTAAATTTCCTTTCGTAGACTGGAAAGAACGAGTAGGAGATTGAGGTTGTATTTATACACACAAAAAGAGAGTAATAGTAGTGCAGAAGATAAAAGACAACTCGAAAAGCTATTAGATATGCTACTAAAATACAACATTCAACAAATAAATCACCTGCCAACAAGAAAGGAAATTACTTTAGACCTAGTCTTTGTGAACGAGGTGAATTATGTTAAAGAAATAATAGTTTATAATGCGAGTATTTCAGACCATAATGTCATAGAATTAACAGTCCATTCCAAAGCAAGTGAAAACAGAGATAAGCAAGAAATGAGAAAGTGGGAAGGATATGGAAAATACAATTTCTACAGTAAAAATATAAAATGGTCAGAAATAAATGAAGAAATAAACAAAGATTAGGATAACATTTTCGTAAGTGATGATATACAGGTAAATATGGAGACATTATATAAAATATTAGAGAAAATAGTGGATAAATACATACCGAAGAAGAAAAGTAACCATCAGTCATGCATACCAAGAGACAGAGGGATCTTGTTCCAGTAAATCAGAAAGTGGAAAAAAGGTCTTGCAAAAGAAAAAAATCCAAGGAAAGTTATCGAACTAAAAAGTAAGATAGAAAATGCAGAACAAAAGATTATACAATCAAAAGAAAATGAAAAACGGGACTTGGAAGAAAAAACCCTATAAATATCAAGCAAAACCCCAAACTATTGTACTCGTATGTGAAAAAGATGAATAAAAGAAGAATAGAAATAGACCCTCTAAGAATTGAAGGGAGATTAACGAATGAAAAAAAGGAAATATGCAATATATTGGCAGAAAGATATAAGAGAAAATTTACCCTATAATTGATAATGAAGATAATGATACAGAAATAAGGGATGTAAACAGTGAATATTTATCAGACATAGATATTAATGAAGCCAATATTGTGCAGGCTATTAATGAAATTAAAAATGGAGCTGCAGCTGGGCCTGATGGTGTCCCTGCTATTTTGTTAAAGAAAGTAGTTCATTCTATCGCAAAGCCACTTGCAATATTATTAAGACAAAGTGTAGACATAGGCAAGATTTATGATGAGCACAAATTAGCATATATTACCCCTACTTTCAAAAGTGGATCAAGACTAGAGGCAAGTAATTATAGGTCTGTGAGTCTAACATCACATATTATGAAAGTGTATGAAAGGGTAATGAAGAAAAATATTATGAAACAATTAATAAAAAATAACTTGTTTAATATAGGACAACATGGTTTTGTACCCGGTAAAAGTGCACAAACCCAACTGTTAGTACACCGTGAGAACATATAAAAAAATATGAAAAACGGAAAAGATACAGATGTGGTTTATCTAGACTTTGCAAAAGCTTTTGACTAGGTAGACCATAATATATTAGCGAAGAAAATTAGAAAACATAATATAGTGGACAAAGTAGGTTAAATGAATTTTTACAAAACAGAAAACAGATAGTTATTGCAAATGATGAGAAATCGGATGAAGCTAAGGTAACATCTGGTGTGCCACAAGGTATGGTTTTAGCTGCATTATTGTTTGTTGTTATGACTGCAGACATAGACAGTAATGTTAAGGACTCAGTAGTGAGTAGTTTCCCCGATGACACAAGAATAAGCAGAGAAATTACTTGTGATGAAGATTGGAACGCGCTACATAGAGACCTTAACAAAGTATATGATTGGGCACAGGTAAATAGGTTGGTATTTAACTCTGATAAACTTGAATCAATAAATTATGGAGATAGAGAAGGAAAGCTATATGCATATAGGGGACCTAATAATGAGACAATCACAAATAAGGAAGCAGTTAAAGACCTTGGTGTGATGTTGAATAGGAACAATGATCAAATAGCAATTCTATTGGCAAAATGTAAAGTAAAAATGGGAATGTTGTAACGGCACTTCAAAACAAGAAAAGCTGAACACATGATTATGCTTTATAAAACGTATGTTCGTAGTCCACTTGAATATTGCAATATGATATGGTACCCACACTATCAAAAGGATATTGCACAAATAGAGAGTGTACAAAGGCCCTGTACAGTTAGAATAGAAGAAGTTAAGGATCTTGACTACTGGGAAAGACTACAATCCTTAAAGTTATTTAGTCTAGAAAGGAGAAGAGAACGCTACATGATAATCCAGGCATGGAAACAGACAGAAGGAATTGCCGAAAACATCATGGAGCTAAAAATATCAGAAAGAGCAAGCAGAGGTAGATTAATAGTGCCAAAAACTATACCAGGAAAAATAAGGAAAGCACACAGGACATTAATCCACTATGCACCAGCATCGACAATGCAGCGTCTATTCAATGCGTTGCCAGCTCATCTGAGGAATATATCAGGAGTGAGCGTAGATGTGTTTAAGAATAAGCTCGACAAATATCTAAGGTGCATCCCAGACCATCCAAGATTGGAAGATGCAAAATATACCGGAAGATGCACTAGCAACTCTCTCATAGACATTAGAGGTGCATCACACTGAGGGACCTGGAGCAACCTGAACAAGATGTAAGGTCTGTAAGGTAAGGTCTCTCTCTCTCTCTCTCTCTCATCTCTCTCTCTCTCACTCTCTCTCTCTTTGCTGTATTTTTCCCTTCGTCTCTCTGTCTCCTGTATTTGTCCCACTAGCCAAAGAATTTAAACTTCCTCAGAAACAGCTCTCTCTCTCTCTCTCTCTCTCTCTCTCTCTCTCTCTCTCTCTCTTTTCTGCTGCTGTGTTTTTTCCTTCGTCCGTCTGTCCCCTGTATTTGTCCCACTAGCCAAAAAATGGAAACTTTTTCAGAAACATCTCTCTCTCTCTCTCTCTCTTTCCCTTTCTGCTGTGTTTTTCCCATTGACAAAAAAAAAGAAAAAAAAGAAAAAAAAAGATCACGTTAAAGCAGCCTGAAGGCACACAGTCCTTTTTCCTCTTCGCCAGTGAAAGCAGTTTTGTTCTCCAGACAGAAAGTTGGGTAATTTCTTACAACGGTTCCTATAGGTGAAAGGAGTGTCCCCCTCCCGCCCCCTTCTTTTTTTTACTCTCAAATACTTTTTAAATTTTTCTCTGTGCGTGTGTCTGTTTCTTTTTCTTTTTGTCCCTTGCCTTTTTAAGGATGCGTGTGAAGTTCTGTTGCAATCGTCTAGAGTTTGTAGTTATTAGTATGATTTACATAGATATATATATACTATATATATATATATATATAATAGATAGATATTTATTCATATATATATTATATATATATAAATATATATATACATATATATATATATATATATATATATATATATATTTACATATAATTATATATATATAATATATATAATATATATATATATATATATATAATAAATAATATATAGATATATATATATAGATATATATATATATAATATACTAGATAATCTATATAATATATATATATATATATATATATATATATATATTATATGATATATATCTATATATATAATATTATATAATATATATTCTAATATATATATACATATACTCATACCATATATATATATATATATATATATATATAGTATATATAATAAATATATATATATATATATTATATATACATATACTATATATATATATATATATATATATAGATATATATATATATATATATATATATATATAAGCGAATACCACGGGAAATTGATAGTCAGGAATCCAAGCGCTTTCGTCTTTTTTATTCAGACATCGTCAAGGAGCTACTAAAGTACAATTGGAGAGGAAGGCCTCAGGTACAAACAAGATCAGGGAATACCAGATGGTTAATTATCAAAAGGGTAAAAATTAAAAGGGATAATCCAGGATTATCGGGATATACACGGTCACAAACTTAAACAGATTCTAACCCTAACCGAAATTACAAAGTATTTT
>NC_061090.1:65890186-65902686 GCF_015104395.2 Macrobrachium nipponense | reverse complement strand
CTCCAGTGGAGGGCTTTTGCCACTGAATCATGCCTCTTTTTGTAATGGTTCTGTGCAAGTGCCGTGCATTCGCTTGCTATGTGGTTTATGGTTTCAATTTTCGTATTGCACTTCCTACATATGGGAGAGATGTTATTTCCGTCTATCGTTCTTTGAACATATCTGGTTCTTAGGGCCTGATCTTGTGCCGCTGTTATCATTCATTCAGTTTCCTTCTTTAGCTCTCCCCTCTGTAGCCATTGCCATGAGTCATCGCTGGCTAGTTCTTTAGTCTGTCTCATGTATTGTCCGTGCATTGGTTTGTTGTGCCAGTCCTCTGTTCTGTCTGTCATTTTCCTGTCTCTGTATATTTTTCGATGTAGACGCAGTCCTCTATACTTAGTAGTCCTCTCCCTCCTTCCTTTCGTGTTATGTATAGTCTGTCCGTATTTGCTCTTGGGTGTAGTGCTTTATGTATTGTCATATGTTTCCTGGTTTTCTGATCTATGCTGCAGAGTTCTGCCTTCGTCCATTCCACTATTCCTGCGCTGTATCTGATTACTGTCACTGCCCATGTGTTTATGGCTTTTATCATATTTCCGGCGTTGAGTTTTGACTTGAGTATCGCCTTGAGTCTCTGCATATATATTCTTTCCTGATCGTGTCCTTCATCTCTTGGTGTTTTATATCCCCTCCTTCCATTATTCCCAGGTATTTGTATCCTGTCTCATCTATGTGTTTGATGTTGCTCCCATCTGGTAGCTTTATCCCTTCAGTTCTCGTTACTTTGCCTTTTTGTCTTTCACTGATGATACCTGTTAGTAACTTCCACATTATTGGTAGGCAGGTGATAGGCCTGTAGTTACTGGCTATATTTCCCTTACTCTTGTCTTTTTGTACTAAGGATGTTCTTCCTGTGGTCATCCATTTCGGTGCATAGTGATTTGAGATACAATGCTGGAGTTGTTCTGCTATTCGTGGGTGTAGGGCCTTGAAGTTTTTGAGCCAGTATCCATGGACTTCATCGGGACCTGGGGTTTTCCAGTTTGGCATTTTCTTTAGTTGGTGTCTGACTGTGTCTGTCGTGATCTCTGTGAATCTTTGTTTTATTCTCCCTGTTTCTTCTTCCGTGACTTCCTGGAGCCATGTTGCATGTTTGTTGTGTGATACCGGATTGCTCCATATGTTTTCCCAGAGTCTCTTACTTGGTTTGGCTTCAGGAATTTCTGGGTGGTTGTCTTCCCCTCTTAGTTGGCTGTATAGCCTTTTCTGGTTGGTTCCGAGTAGTTTGTTCTGTTGGTATCCCTTATACCTGTTCATGTACCGTTGGATCTTATGTGCTTTGGCCTTAAGCCTCTGTTTTACATCTTCTATTGTGTTGTTTAGTCCCCTCTCTTGTACTTTGTATTTCTCGTTGAGTTTCACCCTTGTTTTCTTGCTTCCTAGCCTTTTTTCTGCCATCTCTTTCAGTTTACTCAAGTCAGATCTCATCACCATGATTTGCTTTTCCAGGCGCCATTTCCAAGGAGGTTGCTGTTTTGGTTTCTGTTGGGTTGGTTGTGCTGGTGGTGTTGGTGTTCGAATCCCCATCAGTTCTGCTACTAATCTTGCTCCTGCATATGCCAAGTTATTTGTTTCTGTGATACTGGTGGTGTGTATTATGCCCATTATTTCATTGACCTCACTTGTTTTCTCCCTTAATTTCTTGGTGTTATAGGCTTTCATGGAGGGGATCTTTGTTCTCTCTGTATCTGGCTACATCTATTGTCTAATCTTTTCTACCCATTCCGTCCTCTCTGTTACTTCGTCGGTGTTTCTTTGTGTGTCGTTGTTTGATACCTCATCCTCCCTGTCATCTTCTGTGGCATCGTCTCTCAGTTCGTCTTCGTGTAATTCGTTGTCGTGTGACATTTCCCTTTCCAGTTCTTCTCTTTCTGTTGGGGAGAGCCAGTTTTTTTTGTTTTTTTTCTTTATGTTCCTTACTTGGTCTGCCAGCCTCTGCTCTGTTTGGGGGGTGTATTCCTCTCATTCCAAGATATTGATCAATCTTCTCTATATCCTCTCTCCGTCGGGTTGCTTCTGATGTAGCATCTCCATATTTCCTTATTTTCTTCTCTTGTCCATTTCTTCCTTTTTGCTTCTGTAGCTCCAATCTCAGGCTGTTGATTACTGTCGTTGTGGTGATCAGTTGCTGGATGACGACCTCCAAGTACCTGACCATCTTCCCCTTCAATTGGGTTGAATACCTGGTTGCCGGACGAAGCTCCTCTGTTGGTCCCAGAGGTTTCCATTTACCGTCTGTTGTCGTTTATTCCTTCATTTCTTTCCATCATTGCCTGAGTTTTGCTATTTAACCCATAGCTGGACCCTATCCCATCAGGGATAGGTACTCATTTACAGCTGAGTAGACTGAGGAAATTATGGTAAAGATCCTTTCCCAAGGAATCAACGCCGAGGAGAGCGGTCACCCATCCAACGACTGACCAGCCCCAATGTTGCTTAACTTGACTCAAGTCCATTGACGACCTAACCCATTATTATTATTATTATTATTATTATTATTATTATTATTATTATTATTATTATTATTATTATTATTATTATTCAGAAGATGAACCCCATTCATATGGACAAAGACCAAAAGGATCATCACTGACTTGTAATTCAAGCTCCAAAGAATATGGTGTCCAAACAAAAATCAATTCTAATAAAATACGAAAATATTCAAAATATTATATAAATAATAACGTCAAGAGTAACATCGACCCAGAAAAATATGGAAGATGACCGAATTCCATTTCCTGATAAGTGAAATCATCTCTTCTCGCCACGAAAACTGAATCTGGGATGAGTTGAACTGACGCCTCTCTGAACACGTCACTCTGCAGTTGGACTTACGGAGGAGAGAGAGAGATGAGAGGAGAGAGAGAGAGAGAGAGAGAGAGAGAGAGAATGGGCACTCAAATAAATCAATGAAAGAGCAATCAAACAATCCAACAGAGAGAGAGAGAGAGAGAGAGAGGGGGGGGGGGGGGAGATCCACTCTAACAAATCAGAGAAACAGGACTCTAACAATTGTCTAGAGAGAAAAAGCGAGAGAGAGAGAGAGAGAGACTGTCATTACGCGTATTCCTACTTCCACTCCCCCCACTCAGGGGAGGGTAGGAATTGGATGTGACCTCTCCTCTCTCTCTCTCTCTCTCTCTCTCTCTCTCTCTCTCTCTCTCTCTCTCTCTCTCTTTTACCTCCTGCCCATCCTATTAATGACACCAGGATGGCATTCTCCTTACCCTCCATCCTCATCATCCTTCAATAAAGGTCCTTCGAAAGAGAGAGAGAAAGAGAGAGAGAGAGAGAGAGACTGAAATGGTCTTGATTATTGAAAAGACGGATAATGGATCATCGTAATCTTGTCGTTAACGAAGGAGGGGGAATACGGAAATTACATTGGGTCCCTTTTGCACGGAGGAGGAGAAGGGACGTTTGTGATCATGAATGTCAATATTCTGGAGAGTCGTCTCTCTCTCTCTTTCTCTCTCTCTCTCTCTCTCTGATTTGTTAGAGGGTACCCATATTTTTATATAAGGTGTTTAAAAGTAATGTCATCATGATGGTGAATCGTCGCTAAGCTGGACAGTGAGCGAGATTTCTTTAATTTTCTCTTTAGTCTGGACAAAAGTTTTTTCCTATCAGCACTCCCATTTAATGACTCGTTCGAAATACAATATATATATATATATATATATATATATATATATATATATATATATATATATATATATGTGTGTGTGTGTGTGTGTGTGTGTGTGTGTGTGTATGTATGTATATGGTGTTCACTACGAAGTAGTAAGAGAAGAGATGCCTCTTATTTAAAAAAAGAGCCAAATTTATAAAAAAAATTAAATAAAACTATTAAAAATGTACTAAAAATAACAGTGGCTAAAGAACACTGCATTGTGGAACTCCAGACACAATAGGTCTTGGTTCACTAAAGATCCCGTCCACAGCAACTCGCTGCTGCGTAACTGTAAGGAAACCTTGAAGTAATCCTAAAATATATCCATCCACTCCAAGATACCGAAGTTTATTAATTAACGCCTTGTGATTTACTAAATCGAAAGCAGCACTAAAATGTATCTGAATTACTCTGTACTCAAACCTCTTATCAAGGTTCTCTTGCAAATGGCATGTCCAATCTAAAGGGGCATCGGACGGGATTAACAAATATAGTCCATTTCCACCTACGGATGAAAATGCCCAAAATTTACATAAATGATGAAAAGGGTAATTACATTTATCGGACAATATTTGAATAACTGGCAACGAAAAATTTAATGGCACTCATTCATCATGTATGTCATTAAATTCGTCATACTCTGGTGATCACAGATGCATTTATAGAATTTTTGCGTAACTAATATCATATTAAAATCAAGTCGATCTGCATAATTGCTACTGTATTAAAAATAAGTCGCTTTGCTTAACTGATACTGCATAAAAATAACTCGATTAAAAGTAAGACGAATTGCATAACTGCTACTGGATTATAAGTAGGCCGATTTGCATAACTGATACTGGATTAAAAGTAAGTCGATTTGCATAACTGATACTGGATTATAAGTAAGCCAATTTGCATAACTGATACTGGATTATAAGTAAGCCGATTTGCATAACTGATACTGGATTAAAAGTAAGTCGATTTGCATAACTGATACTGGATTAAAAGTAAGTCGATTTGCATAACTGATACTGGATTATAAGTAAGCCAATTTGCATAACTGATACTGGATTATAAGTAAGCCGATTTGCATAACTGATACTGGATTATAAGTAAGCCAATTTGCATAACTGATACTGGATTAAAAGTAAGTCGATTTGCATAACTGATACTGGATTAAAAGTAAGTCGATTTACAGAACGACACTGTACTAAAGATACGTCGATTTACATGACTGATACTGTATTAAAAGAAAGTCTATTTGCATAACGGATACTGTATTAAAAGTAAGTCGATTTGCATAACTAATACTGTATTAAAAATAACTCGATTTCCATGACTGATACTGTATTAAAAGTAAGCCGAATTGCATAATAGGCACTATATTAAAAATACGTCAACTTGCACAACTGATATTTTATAGAAATAAGTCGATTTACATAACTGATATTGTATCAAAAATATGTCCATTTGCATACCTCATACTACACTAACAACAACCGATTTGCATAGCTGACACTGTCTTAAAAATAAGGCGATTTGCATACCTGATGTATCAAAAATAAGTCTATATGCATAACTGCCACTGTACTAAAAATAAGTCGATTTGCATAACTCATACTGTAATAAAAATAAGCCCGACTTGTATAACTCATCTTGTACTAAAATAAGTCGATTTGCATAACTGATACTGTACTAAAAAGAATGACTGTTCGAATAACTGATATTCCTTAAAAAATAAGTCAAGTTGCATCACTGATGTTGTACTAAAAATAAGCTGATATACATAAATGATACTGTATTTAAAATTAAGCCAATTTGCATAACTGATACTGTAATAGAAATAAGTCGACTAGCATAACTGCTACTGCATAAAAAATCAATAGATTTATTTTCAATCCGTTTCTTACTCAAAATGATGACTGAAATCACACTTAAGTAAAGTCGTATTTGATAAAAAAAAAAAGCAAGGCGTGGTACGACCTCCAGCTTACTAGGGACCATTTTCCCCTCACGCGTAGATTATAACATTATATTCCTAACCTTTAACGTAAATTGAAACGTGCTAAAATCTACAGTCAAATAGATCCTTGTTTCACCAACGAAAATTTAAATAAATATACTATATCTTATTAGAAATCATCATTTTGTGATGTTTAACATGCACATTATTTATGTTTTGAATTTTCATTGTAATACATAAATCATAACTATCCTATCCTAAAATTCCTGCATCTTAAAATCAACCCAAAATACTTTTACCCAAAATACATTTTTTCAGGCCTTTTAGGCTCTTCCATAAACCTTTCCTAACCCCCAGTTACAAAGTAGTTTGTAGTCCTACTCTCCGTGCAAGCAAACAATTCTAAAAGTCAGTAATATTAATTGATATAACAGAGTAGATTAATAAGATTACATTTATAGCGCGGAAAACTGCACCTTGAACACGCTAGAACGAATTGAATTGAGCGAGTACCTCGTTAAAAGTAATGAGGCCCCAAAAAGATATCATTTTAAACCGATTATCATCCTAATGATTTTCAAAAGGAGTCATTAGCAAAGAATTCCCAGCGACAATTAGTCAGAAATCATTCATTAGAACCGCACCTTTTCCCCACTTTTTTTTCCGATGGAGTGCGGAATTCCGCTAATTACGTTGGCAGGCTTAACATTTCTCTTCAGTGACTTTTCACTTTCACTGAGCGATGGCTTTCCTACTTTCATGTTATTCTTGAATGGTTAGATGGGAGTGAATATAATTAATATTAATATATATATATATATATATATATATATATATATATATATATATATATATATATATATATATATAATACACTATAATATATATATATATATACAATATATATATATACATATATATATATCTATATATATATAATATATATATATAAGATAACTGCCACGAAAGAAAAATAAACGAAGGAGGTCTGCAAGATCTTTCGACTTTAAAAGTCCTTTATTGAGCAGATACTGACATAAATACGAGAAAAGACAATACAAGAAGGTTTGTATACCTGACAGATAGGAATTATAAAGGGATTAGTACCTAGAATCCGACACACCTGGAAGATAAGATACCTTCCCAAACAAGCATAAACAATGGGTGCAATTAAAGGTTTAAGACAATCATCTCAGATACAATTTCCAGACAATTAAAGGATTATAGGTGACAGCTATTCGGAACTTGGTAACAAAACCATATTCACAATACATGACAGACATACATTACAACAAAATTTAATAACTCTAAGGCAACTGATTTTTATTTAAGTCAGTAATTATATCTTTGAGGTCATTCTTAAACATGTTACAGATACAAGGGTCTAAATGAAAAAGGCCACGACTAACATTGAAATTACAATGAAAAGTAAGTTGTATTAAAGCAGATTCTAAAAGATTTCGTGATAAGCCATCTCTTGACCATGCAATTACTGAACTATCAATCCAATTAATTCGGTGGTTGTTTTCACTTAAATGAATGAATAATGCATTAGATTTTTGCCCAGTTTTTACAGAGTATTTATGCTGGCTTAGCCTTACTTCTAAGCCTTTGCTGGACTGTCCGAGATAGAATGAGGGACAATCCATACATGGAATTTTATATATTATGTTGTTGCTTTCTCTGGGGTCATATTTTATTAACATTCTTTTTAGTGTGTTATTATAGGAAAAAACAAGGTTGACATTAAAAGCTTTTAACAATGGTTTAATGGTTAAATATCCGTTAAAATAAGGCAAACTGAGAATGTTCTTAGAATTTTCTTTCTGTGCGTTATTTACAGTATAAAACCTTTTGTGGGCTTTATTATAACAAATGTCTAATATATGTAAAGGATAGCATAAATCTTTCCCTATTTTTCTTATGTATTCAATTTCTTGATCCAAATATTGTGGACTGACAATTCGCAATGCTCGTAAAAACATAGAGGAAAAAATTTATATTTTTATATTAAGATGGTGGCCTGAGAAGAAATGAACATAAGTTAAGTTGTTAGTCGGTTTCATATAAATACTGAATTTACATTGAAGTGGTTCTCTATGTATCAAAACGTCTAAGAAAGGGAGGCAATTGTCTTTTTCTAATTCTAGAGTAAACTTAATCGATGGTACCTGGTTATTTAATTTAGAGAGTAAATCATTTACATCAATACCGACGGGAAGAACAGCTAAACAATCATCAACGTAACGATACCACTTTACAGGAATATGAATGATATTAGGTAGGTAGCGTTTTTCAAAGAATTCCATATACAGGTTTGAGAGTAATGGTGATAAAGGATTTCCCATTGCCATGCCAAAAATTTGTTGATAAATTTCACCATTGAATATAAACTTACAATCACAAATGCACAAACTCGTGAGTGAAATAATGTGACTTATAGGTAGAGGCAATTCATGCTGAGTTAGTTCATTACTAAGATATTCTAAAATAGAGTCTATAGGGACTTTAGTAAAAAGAGGACATACATCAAAACTAACGAATCTATCAGTAGGGCAAAGAGCAATTTTGTTTAATTTATCAACTAAATCTAGAGAATTATATATATGAGAATCGGAGATGGTTCCAAGTAACGGGGACAAGATCTAAGTGATATATTTCGAGAGTTTATATGAAATTGAACCATACGTCAATCATTAAACAAACCAAATTGCAACCCTCTAGTCTCAGTAGTGTTTATCTTATTTTAGATTAAAGTTAGCCATGACTGCGCGCCTAGCAACGCTATAGGTACCAACAACACAGGCCACCACCGGGCCGTAGCTGAAAGTTTCATGAGCAGCGGCTAAGTTTCATGGGCCATGGTGAGTTTCATACAGCATTTATACGCAGCACAGAAAACTCCATGGCGCCGAAGAAACTTTGGCGCATTTTTTAATCGTTTCAAAGTAGTATGAAAAATGCAAATCATTCTTCCATTTCCACACCGCAAATCACCTTTTTTTTTATTAACATCACAAACCAAAGAAAACTAACTTCTTTCTTTCTCATCGAAACAGATGAAGGCTCAAACACTTTCTATCTCACTTCCTAACTTTCGTAATTTCGGTTTTTGTTTCCACATTTTTTTTTCATCTCTTCGCTCATAAAAAAAGAACTCAGCTTTCCTATCTCAATTTCGATTGCGAGAGATCGGTTCGAGTCCTCCTCCTCCTCCTCCTCCTCTAATATTCTTTTCGTAATTCTATTTTCATCTTTTCACTCAAAAAAAAAAAAAATCAGCTTTTCCGTCCCAATGACGATTGACAGATATCGGTTAGAGTTTTCAAGAATCTTCTTTCTTCTTCTTCTTCTACGTCTTCTTCTTCTTCTTATCAAACGCGATAAGACCTCCTCCAAAAAGGGGAGGGTGTGTGGTGGTTGGTGAGAGGGGGCGGGGGGCGCTTCCTAAACTACCATTAACTTATAATCAAGTTCCAAAAGTGAAAAATTTTCTTGTGGCCGATAATAATTCTTCAACTTCCCTCAACGTGAACGTTGGGCGGAATTCAGACGGAACACTGGATACCGGAGGAGGAAGAACCTCCCGAGTAATCAATCTTTGTATATTTTATCTTTTTATGAAATTATCCGGTGAGGGACTCTGGGTACAATGATATCATTTGCCTCAAAGATTCGCCGTTTGATATAAACCACACACGTACACAATTTCAAAACTCCCAATTGATAAGTCTTTGTGAAAAAAATTCTGATACTTCCAACTAACGTCTTTGTATTTTATCTATGTAAATGATATTATTTACTCCACAGAATCAGCGTTTTTTTTATTATAGAAAATTACGGGGAAATTCTTAAACTTCCAATCAATAAGTCTTGGCATTTTATCTTTGGAAATTATATCATTTATTTAAAAAAATCAGAGTTTCTTTATTTAAAAATAGCGGAAAAAATGCTAAAATTTCCAATAAATAAGTCTTAGTATTTTGTCTTGGTAAATGATATCATTTACGTCAAAGAATCGGTGTTTAAAAAATAAATAAATAAATAAATAAATAAAAAAAACTGGAAAAAATTCTGAAACTTCAAATTAATACGTCAAATCATCCATTTTTTTTGTCACAAATAAATTCTGAAACTTCCAATTAATAAGTATTATTACTTTATCTCTGTAAATGATACTATTTACTTCAAAGAATCGACGTTTTTTTATAAAAAAAATTCTGAAACTTCTAATTAACAAAAGTATTAGTGTTTTATCTCTATAAATGATATTATTTACTTCAGAGAATCAAGGTTTTTTTTAATAAATAAAAATTCTGAAACTTCAAATTAATAAGTCTTAGTATTTTATCTTTGGAGTTTTTTTTCCAGTGAGAGACCTCTGCGTAATACGATCACTGTTTTTCTCCAGGGAGTCAGAATAAAAAAAGAAAAAACTCTCTGACTTTTCCAGTAACCGGCTTTGATGTCGTTGTGGTTTAAAGTAAAATACAAGTAAAATACAAAATAATGGTGCTATTTATGACCATTATGCCATTTAATTGGGTAAAGCTTTCGCCGTCTTCCTCTACGATGTATTTCATTTTCAATATTTGTCTTGTACGTTCCTTAGGAGAGATCCATATTTTTCGTAACAATTGTAAACTTGGATAGTTTGCTACTTAATAATAATAATAATAATAATAATAATAATAATAATAATAATAATAATAATAAGGAGGAGGAGGAGGAGGAGGAGGAGGAGGCAGGATACAACACGGAACCCCACACCATAAAAAGCACCCAGTCGAATAGGATGACAGTGATAGACAAAAAAAAGTATGTAAAAAATGATAATAATAAAATTATTATTATTACTATTATTATAAAATAAAAAATAGCAATAATAATATGAAAAAGAACAACAACAACTACAACTACAATAATAATAATAATTAATAATAATAATAATAATAATAATAATAATAATAATAATAATAATAATAATAATAATAATAACAATAATAATAACAACTAAGGTCCATATCAATTGAAGCTTATTTCGCGCCTTTATAATCGAGAGGAGACCAAATTAAATTCACTGCATAACTTAAAATTACACAAACAACCTGCGTTTATGGAGCACGAGAAATCAACATACTGCAATTATATTTGTAAGAAATTTGAAATACCTATAGCTGGTTCACTTAAGGTAGATTCTTGGGTGAGCCCTATGTCTAAGAGACGTTCGTTTGGCGGCCGCTGATTGGCTGGGAGCTGCCTACCTACCGGTGCCAGCCAATCAGCGGCCGCCAAACAAACGTCTCGTAAGCACAGGGCTCATCCAAGAATCTACCTTAAGTGAACCAGCTTATAGAAGCTACCACTACTGAAACCACATACAATGTGTGAGAAAGCAACAGATTCTTCAAATTATTGGGACCTGCTCATAAAAACATTTCCTCCGGTTTCATATTCAATTTCAACGCACGAGAACAGATAGGCATAACCCTTGACTCCTCTGCCAATGACAGAAGAAAGCATGTTACTATTTAAAATTCATAACAAGACGAAGTTGTTGCAATGGAAAACTCAGATAGTGTAGTACCACGACTATTTCAAAACCGGAAAAATCGTATAAATAGTTAGGCAATGTAGCTAATACGGTATTGAAGAAAAGTACACCTAATATATTTTGACGGTAAGGAAAAACCAAACAAATTAGGGTAATTACAGCACGAGATAGTAGTATGGTCGTAAATATTATATATATATATATATATATATAGATATATATATAGTATATATAATATATATATATATAATATATATATATATAAATACACACACATATATATATATATATATATATCTATATAATAAATATATATATATATATATATATATATATATATCGATATCTAGATTTATATTATATATATATATATATATATATATATATATATATATCTATATATATATATTTGTATATATATATATATATATATAGTATATATATATATTTATATTATATATATATATATCTATATATATATATATATATATATATTTATATTATATATATATATATATATATATGATATATATATATCTATATTATATAATCAAAAATACACAGACACAAATACATATATATTTTATACATAATATATATATATATATGTATATATATATATATATATATATATATATATATATATATATATATATATATACCAATAAATAACATTATATAGATAAATTGAAAAAGATGTATAGACAAAGATATTTAATTGAATGATAGATATATGTAGATAAGATAGATATACCAGTCTTTCCGAGGCGGAAAATATGCCCGATATTGCTTGTGGCAATTTAAAACGATTATTTCTTTTTGAAGTTTTTTTTTTCCCTTCCGCCATTATTTCCCAGCTGGACTCATGCATACAGATGGGACGGGAAAAAAGAAGAAATTTTTAAATCACATCTCGGGCGAATTTACGACGCCGTAAAAATGAATATTGAAACTTCTTGACACTGGCTATTACATACTTTCGAAGTAAATTCAGTGAGTTTATAGGCACTCTTTCATTACGCCGTAAGATAACATGTTTATGACAACGCTTCGACTTAACCGAATGAAGATACAATGCATTGCTGCCCTAAAGGAATTCTCTTTGTGTTTTTGTAATTTATGCGCATTTTTATGCATCTGTCTTTCTTTTCTAATAACTTAATATTTTTTATGCATTTCCTATTAGCTTCTGTTACCTCTTTCACAATTACATCGCATTCCTTGGAAACCTGAATTTTAAGTCGATGGTCCGTGTGGGCTTGCTCCATATGAATAGGGTTAGTCTT
>NC_061090.1:65867686-65885186 GCF_015104395.2 Macrobrachium nipponense | reverse complement strand
TATATATGATTGTGTATAATTACCATACACATAATAAGATCAAAGTGGATATTCTATATATCCTTTCTGGATAATGAACCTATTACTTTACATCTTATGTCATCCAGAATGACATATTTGTTATGGATAAGATTACACGCCTTAACAAATAACATCTGTCTGTATCTCAATAATGAAGCTGTAACAGGAACTATTGTAATCATCTCTGCATCTCAAAATAGAAGTACCCTCCACCGTCCCTCTTGTACTGTTGAGACTAATTTTCTTTTTATCACAGGAATACGACACAGTGGGAAAAAGCCCGTAGAATAATGCTTACATTGTAACTAGTATTATAATACTTGATCCTAAACAAGTCACCATTTCTTTTCAGTATTGAAGGCAGAGAGAGAGAGAGAGAGAGAGAGAGAGAGAGAGAGAGAGAGAGAGAGAGAGAGAGAGAGAGATTAATTATTTGTTATAAAACAGCATTAACGAAGCTCCTAAATGAAGACTATCTGAACATTTATAACATACGAGCTTAATGGCGCGCGCTACGCTGCGCTCGATCCCGGCGCTGACCGTCATGTCTCCCCCACCTATCCTTGCGATCCCCTTAACTAGCCCCCATCCGGGGCGGACAAACAAGAAAATCCCTCTTGGATTTTATTGCCGTATATAACGGTAAAATAATTCAAAGAAAGGCTGTAAATTTGTAGTAATAATAACACTTAGTTAAATCTTCAAATGAAAGCATGTCCAACATTACGTTACAATTTAATTAGTCACTCGCCTTAATCGATCCTTTAACAGGCAAAAAAATTATATATATATATATATATATATATATATATATATATATATATATATATATATATATATATATATATATATACATTTATATATGTATATATATATATATATATATATATATACTATATATTTATATATATATATATATATATATATATATATATACTATATACATTTATATATATATATTTATATATATGTATATATATATATATATATATATATATATATATATATATATATCATTAATCTAGAACGAACCAAGAGGGTAAAATGAATAACTCCAAAAAAAATAACTTAAGAGAGGGTGTTTTAAATACAACAAAGACGTGTCTATTGTCAGTAATAATATGACTTTCATTAGTGATGAACGTTTTGCCTAATACCTTTAACTCATCATTAACGCTAAAAATAAGGACTAACACTCTCCCAGCTCATTAAACTAATTGCGCTCCTCTGACTCTTAGATTCGTTAAAAATAGGTGAGTGGAGCAGGTAAGGTACTACTCGAAATGCTAGCCTTTTTGATTTAGAGTACTTTTACCTTTTAACGATGGAGAGCTTTATATTAAAAAAAAGACAGTAGAAAAGTCGACCAGTTAACGCCTCATCGAGAGAGAGAGAGAGAGAGAGAGAGAGAGAGAGAGAGAGAGAGAATAGTTCAGATACATATCGCTGGTTTTAGCAGACTCATATGTCATTTCTTTTAAGTCACACGAGAATGAATTCTCAATAATGTAAGAGGAATCTCTCTCTCTCTCTCTCTCTCTCTCTCTCTCTCTCTCTCTCTCTCTCTTTTCCTTTTATATACTGAGCAGTTTATACCGTCCTATTCACCTCTCTCTCTCTCTCTCTCTCTCTCTCTCTCTCTCTCTCCTTTTACACACCTAGTAGTTCATCTCGCCCTATTCACAACCCCCCCCCACTCTCTCTCTCTCTCTCTCTCTCTCTCTCTCTCTCTCTCCTTTTACATACCGAGCAATTAATCTCTCTCTCTCTCTCTCTCTCTCTCTCTCTCTCTCTCTCTCTCAAAAGCTTTTACATTATACATATTCCCATTAAGGATACTAACGGGAACAGCCCTAATTAACTATACTCCGTTTTTTTCCATCTGTCCATCCGCCTGTGGTGTTTGCGCATAGTAACACCGCATCCCGGGCGTTCAATAATATCCTATTTCGAATATTAACGGTGTAATTCACATACAGTAAATTATTAAAATACTTTTCAGTTGCAAATGTACATCCAGATATCCTTTTATTTACCTAAAACTCACACATAGCCTAACTATTTAAAGCCTGGAGGCAGTGTTACCATGCGCAAACGCCACAGGCAGATGGACAGATGGAAAAAAACAGAGTATAGTTGCATCAACAACCCTTACAAAATAATTTCATTCTTTAACTACGAAGACGAAGAGGAAGTTGAAAAAATTAATTTAAAAATAAGAGGGTGAAAAAGGATCACTAAAAACAAAGTTCACCATATTAATTGCTGCTCCAGAGAAAGAACAATTACACTCTGCCGTTTAATTAGTTCGCTGATGGAAGAAATGATGAAACGTAGTAAAATAGACAAGCTTTTTTTGTATCATTTTTCTCCCAAATTTTTATTCTTTTATTCTCTTTGTTATTTTTGTATGTTTTCCTTTTTTCTTGGGCTCTTTGTAGTCTATTTTATTCCTTGGATCTAACTTCGTTTTATGAAGGTTGTCTCCACTTAAATTCTGAAGAAATACAATCAAATTACAGAGCAGAATAAATAAATAAATAAATAAACAAAAATAAAAAAAAAATAAAAATAAAAATTTAAATTTCCACCGAAAACGAGCTATCGGTTTTTGGGGCTGTTTAATTGTTTCATACTTGTTTCCTTGATTACGTTTCTGTTAATTCATTAGCATATTCGTGATAAATATATATATATATATATTATATATATATATATATATATATATACATACACACACATCCTTCTACTACGTTCAGCATTAGAGTCTAATACCATAGCTGTAAGGAATTTTGACTCGCTTTCAAAGGGATATTAAACGAACATATAATATATATATATATATATATATATATATATATATATATATATATATATATATATATATATATATATATATATATATATATATATACTATATATATATACATATATATATATATATATATATATATACTATACTATATATATATATATATATATATATATATATATATACTATATATATATATATATATATATATATATATATATATATATATATATATATATATATATATATATATGTATATATATATATATATATATATATATATATATATATATATATATATTTAATAAAAACAGTTTCTTTATTTTAGTTATTTTATAAATCCCAGTCGATATCACTACAAAAAAGTAAACAAATTCCTAAATACGAATATATATATTTATTGGGAAGCACTGCCATTTGCATTGCGCGAGTGACTCATGAATAAATTTATGGATGCAAATCAAACGTAAACACTTACGGAGGATCTCCTGATGGGATTCCCGTTCAGCGTTGTTTTGTTTGATCGCTTTAATGATTCAGAAATGATAATTTCGGGGATGGGTATCCCGGGAAATATCTCTTGTTTGTTGAGAAAACAACCGCATAAAATTAAGACAATGGAATCCCACAACTCAATGGCAGTGAATCATTCGCTGTCACTCGGCATTTTATCACGTTTATTCGTCTTCCTAATTATCCGACGTTTATTCTATTCCTAAGCTTTTATTTCTTATCTGCACAGTTACCACACCCGGCCCCCCAAAGTGAGATAAGAAATGTTTTTCGTTTTTAATTGTCACACGCAGGCATTAGTACGGTGCTCGAGTAAAGTAATATCTAGCAACTCGCAAAAGAGGCGGAGCTTAAAGATAAGCACATTTCACTACTTCAGCAAGTGCTATATCCGTCTCTGCAAGACATTTTTTTATTAATAATTTTAAAAAATTATTCACCTTAAGACTGTAAAAACAGTAGCATTGACCGTATATAACATAGGCACGAAATTGCAATAAGAAAATTAATTAAAATTAGAAAACATTGGAATGACAGATAATTACTGAGATAAGAGAGAGAGAGAGAGAGAGAAGAGAGAAGAGAGAGAGAGAGAGAGGGGGGGGAGGGGGGGTGGGGGGGGGGGGGTGCCAGAAATATTTCGTACCATACGAGAGCCTTAAGTATTTGCCATTCATCACCACTAATAGGTTCATTAGAAGAGCTTCATTAATAAGACGATTTTGAAAGCACGCCCCCACGAAATGGTTCCTTTTACTATACGTGCTTTGTGTGATTTTCGTTTATTTCAGCTTGAACTGGGGTACGCAAAGCTAAACTCTTGTCTAAAATTATTTATTTATTTATTTATTTATTTATTTTTAATATTCTGTGAAAGAAAACTATTGTGCGGGCTTTGTCTGTCCGTCTACACTTCTGTTCGCAGATGTTCTGTCCACCCTCAGATTTTAAAAACTACCAACTGTAGACTGCTGCAAATTGGTATGTTGATCATCCACCTTCCAATCATCAGACACAACAAATTGCAGCCCTCTAGCCTCAGTGATTCTTATTTTATTGAAGGTTATATTAAGCCATAATCGTACGCCTGGCAGAGCTCTAGATACCAACAACACAAGCCACCACCGGGCCATGACTGAAAGTCTCATGGGCCGCGGCTCATACAGGTTTCTTGGCGCATTTTTTTTTTTTTTTATTTATGACTGCTTTAAGAAAAATGGGTCGTTCACAAGGAAACTTCTTTATACATAACAAAATAAAATAAAATATTTAATTTCTTCATTTTCCTTTGATCAAAAATGCAATCTGAAATAGACAAAAGGGAACGAAATAATAATAAAAAAAAAAGTAAACCAGTTTTCTGTACAGTGTACTATAATGCTGTGAGAAACTCTCGATTAGCTGCAGTGTCAAACTCTCGGCCACGAACGGGCAACGCTCAGTTGTTCCCCAGATGCTGTCAAGTGGAGATGCGTCGCCGGCTGCACTTTTAGCCAGAGGCTCGATCCATGGCGAACCTTAACATTAGATATAATAGAAACTACTGAGACTAGAGGGCTGCAATTTGGTACGTTTGATGATTGGAGGGTGGATGATCAACATTCTAATTTGCAGCCCTCTAGCCTCAGTAGTTTTTCAGATCTGAGGGCAGACAGAAAAAGCGCGGACAGACAGACAAATAGCCATCTCAACAGTTTTCTTTTACAGAAAACTAAAAATCGAGATGAAAGAGCAAAAAAATATCATCCATAATTTAGTTCTTGATTATGAGCGAAACACTCTGACATTAGAGCTGTCTAGATTTGAGTTACTATAATTTTAGTCATGAGATGTTTTTCATTGCAGTTTCAAGCATTACTTGAATATCATAAGCAAGATTTTACAATAAATAAATGCCTGTAAAAGGCATTTATTTTTTCGAATAAGATCAGGATTGAAGGAAAAATAAATAAAGATATAAGTGAATACATAAATGATAGGAAACATGAAGTATGAACAACCTTAAAGAATTAATTTATATAAAATAAAAATAAAAAAAAACAATAAAGTTAAACGTGAAATAAGACATTGTATAAAAAAGTTAAAAATACATAAAAAATATACAAATAAGTACATAAATAAATAAATTAAATAATTAATCAAATAAAATTAAACATGAAATAAGACCAGGCTTAAAGAAAATATATAAAAACTGAATGACATAAAAAAAATAAAGTACGTAAATAAATATAAAACAAAAATTAAATACAAGAAAACATGAAATAATCCGGGCTTAAAAGAAGGAAATTACATAAAAAAATTAATACATGAAAAATAAATATAAATAGATAACAGAAAACATGAAGTCAAATCATGACTTAAAGAAAAAAGATTAAAAAAATAAAGAAACATAAATATACATAAGCAGATATCAGGAAACATGAAATAAGACCAAGCTTAAAGACAAAGAATCAAATAAAAAATAATTAATAAACAATCAAATATGATGATAGGGATCATCAAATAAGTCCAAGCCTAAAGAGAAAAAGTCGAATAAACATTTAAAAAATAAATGAGTATAAAAATAAATAAACAGATAATAAGACACATCAAATAAGACCTAGAATAAAAATAAAAAATAAAATAAACATTAAAATAAATAAATAATATAACTAAATATTAACAAGGAAAATCAAATAAGACCTAGCCTAAAGGGAAAACAAACAAAATAAACATTTACAGAAACAAATAATATAATTAACAATGAACAGGAAATTTCAAATAAATCCTAGCCTAAAGAGAGAGAGAGAGAGAGAGAGAGAGAGAGAGAGAGAGAGAGAGAGAGAGAGAGAGAGAGAGAAACACTTTCATAAAGAAATAATATAATTAACAATCAACAGGAAATTTGAAATAAATCCTAGCCTAAAGGGAGAGAGAAAAGAAATTTATATAAACAAATAATATAATTAAGAACTAACAGGAAATATCAAATAAGATCAAGCCTAAAGAGAAAGAAAACCAAATAAACACTTACATACACAAATAATATAATTAACAATCAACAGGAAATTGGAAATAAATCCTAGAATAAAGAGAGGGAGAAAAAATAAACATTAACATAAACAAATAATATAATTAGCAATTAACAGGAAATTTCAAATAATACTTAGCCTAAAGAAAGAAAAAAATAAACATTTGCATAAACAAATATAATTAACAATTATGAGGAAATTTCAAATAAACCTAAACAGAAAAAAAGATTATTTACATAAACAAATAATATAACTACCAATCAACAGGAACATTCAAAGAGACCTAGTCTAAAGAAAGAAAATATAAACATTTACATAAACAAATATAATTAACAACTAACAGGAAATTTCAAATAAGACCAAGCCTCAAGAGAAAGAAAACCAAATAAAAAATTTAAAAAATGAATAAACACATAACGGGAAACGCGACGTGGACTGCCACCAATACTCTCCCTACCTTCGTCGCGCCAAAACCGAAACACTTATTTCAAATTGCGTTTTGATGGGTCTTCTAGACCGACCCCCCGAAACTGGGTCGCATCAGATGACTGTGGTGGTGGTGGCCCTGAACCGATCAAATTTCCTATCGCTTTTCCTTATTCCTTTATTGTTCTTTATTTTTTTTCAGTCCTAAAGTTTTTTTTATTATTTTTTTGATGGAAAAAAGATCCTTCCCTGAAGGGAGAAAAAATGGAGTATGTATGTTTTTAGGTCAACGGGAAATAAGGTCACTGTTGTTTACTTGCGCTGCGCAAAGGGTGAGAGAGAGAGAGAGAGAGAGAGAGAGAGAGAGAGAGAGAGAGAGAGAACTCGCCCATGCTGCTGACGGTTAAAAGGTATCAAAGTTAAAAAAAAAAAAAAAAAAAAAATGTGTTTTCCACTAGGTTCGCAGAGTAACGATTTCAGATTGATATACGAAAATAAGGTCGCGGTATTTCTAGCTACTCTATTTGAATTCTTTTTTTTTTTATCATAAGTTATAATTCATCTGGATGTCGGTAGACGCTAATTGTTTACGGTTAAATTTCATCGATGTTTTTATATTATTTCAGCCAGAGAAATACCCAGATATATCCGATGAATCGGTAATATTAAGTGCCTCTCATAAACTTATCTCCACTACTACTAATGTACTGCGGGGTATACCATTAACTCTATCAATGGAGTCAGCAGTATCATCAAAAACGATATTACTTCAGCCACAGAAACACCCAGATATTCCCGATGAATAAGTAACATTAAGTGCCTCTCATACTACTACTACTACTAATGTACTGCGGGGTATACTATTAACTCTATCAATGCAGTCAGTATTAGCAACCAAAAACGATATTACTTCAGCCACAGAAACGCCCAGTAATATTCAGTAATATTCTATGTCTCCCTGAAACTCGGCTATTTAACCTGAATGTAAAACCAGCAGTTTCCACATCGACAACCTCGCTAGAACTAAAATCCCCCAAAGTCCAACAACTTCTTTCCTATAATACCTCCTCTAGATACCAGTTGGACGGCAAATTTCTGTAAGCGGATTCCAATAGGTAAACACTAAACACTTTGTAGTGATCCCCAAAACCGATTCCCTAGTCGACGCTCTGCTGCCAGGTAGGGATTTACCCTTGTTCCAAAATTTGGAAACTTCGTAGCAGCTTATCCGATCTCTTCCCCGTCATTACGTACTATTGGACTTTTGCACTTTCCAATATATAAGTGGGATAAAAGAAGTTAAAGCTAATTTCTAATCTATGCCTTAAAACGGGATAGTAGAAATGACTGTTGTTTGGAAACATGCTAGCAGCTTGTCAAGTTTATTTCCGCCATTAAGTGCTGTTGAACTTTCGCATTTTCCAACAAATAATAATGCAATAACGGAAGTTTTACACAAACTAATACCATAATAAACACAAGCAGTCTTTTACTAGCAAATTCTCGAAAGGAATTTGTATGCAATGAGAGTTGTTAGTGTACACACACACACAAATATATATATATATATATATATATATATATATATATATATATATATATATATATATATATATATATATATATATATATATATATATATATATATATATATATATATTATATATATATATATCATATATATATATATATATATATGTATATATATATATGTATATATATATATATATATATATATATATATATATAGTATATATATATATATATATATATATATATATATAATATATATATATATATATTTAAGTCTTTCGCTTGGCGATAGACTTTTTTTTGTTTCTCCTTACGACTGTCATTCGTAAGTATTTCTGGTTCCTCCCATCTCCTTGGGATATCTTAGTAGAGTGGTTCTTCTTAACTAAAGGAGATGATTCAACAGATAAGTTGAACAAATATAACAACTTTAAATTCTGTAACTCCTACTAGGAGATGCAGCTCGGTCGGAAGACCGATATGTTTGAGGGTTGGCACGGAACTGCCATTCTAAAGCATCGCGTCGATAGCGGAACATTAGCTATCTCAGCGATTCATATAAAAACATACGTAGTCCGCCGGCTCGGAAGTTACAAGTTTCCGGCGTAGGTTAACAGGTCAACCGCTTCCCATGGGAAGTTGTTGTGCAAAGTTATCATTAACATAAAATGTTGACAAAGCTCAGAGCTAGACCAGGCTACTGCAGACAGCGCATAGCGTAATCTAGATCTGCTTTGGTCACGTAGGACCCCCTCCTAATGCCATGACCTCAGGTCATGGGTTTATATTTACAGATCCTGTAAACTGAATAAATGTATTTATTACATTAGGCTCGGACTGCTACCTATTCAAGCCTTGAATAACAAAAAAATTACTTTAAACATTGTTTCATAGGAGCGTGCTCGTAACATACGTCTAGGTATAACATAATAAGTGATTAAATGCATAAAAAGGTTCTGTTACATACCCCTGTTGACATATTCATAAACAAAGATAAATGCATGGAAAATATAGATCCATGTTTGGTAAATAATAAGATTAGGTACCCAAAATAATAACAAAGGTAAAAATCAAAAGATTAACATGTATACATGATTAATATGATAATAGGTAACCTGATTAAGAATAATGGTTACTAAATAATGAATTATAGCATGATCATGGATAATTGTTAAAGAGTACTTGACACTCTTTGTAATAGATAAATATAATTGTACAATGGTATAATAGTATAACTATGTAATTCTGCACAAATGCAATATATAGGGCTGATATATTTTATTAGGTGCCTGTTAGGAACAATCGTTTGCCGATTGTTCCCTTGGTGGATTGTTGCCTCCTTTGTTTTTGTTTTTTTAATTGCTGGCGAGTTGACGTCTGTTGGATGGCGTCAAACTTCGTCAGTCAGGTTTTGTTTGTCACCTGTCGTCAGTCACTACGGCCCAATAGCTTATTTTTAAGAACCTGTCGATCTCGAGAGTCCAGATCGTAATATTGGCGACCTTAGGCCAGGGTTGGTTCTGTTTTGGCTGACGGGGGTGTGGCAGCATCGGGGAAGAGTATTTTGTTTGTAAAAAAAAAAAATTAATAATAATTTTTTTTTTCTGTTAGGTGGGGAGGTGTTAGGAACAATCGTTTGCCGATTGTTCCCTTGGTGGATTGTTGCCTCCTTTGTTTTTGTTTTTTAATTGCTGGCGAGTTGACGTCTGTTGGAATGGCGTCAAACTTCGTCAGTCAGGTTCTGGAGGGCAGAACAACCAGTCAGGTTCAGAGAGGCAGAGTCTTGGCAGCAGAGCAGCGGAGATTATCTGAGGACGAGTTGGTAGTTATATCAACCTTGTCTTGATCGTCCAGTGGTCGAGGAGAACCTCCATACTGTATCTGAGGACGAGATGGTTGTTGTATCAACTCTGTCTTGATCGTCCAGCATTCGAGGAGGATGTCCATATTGTCTCCGAGGACGAGGTGGTTGTCGTATCGGCTCTATCTTGATCGTCCGGCATTGGACTGTTGTCCTCATTGTTTGAGGAAGTGTTCCCTGTTTTGCTCTGAGTATCATTATGCCGCTTCAGTGTTAATTTTAATTATTTATTATGCTGCCTGATTTTGTATATGTATTTATGTACTGCACTGCTTTTTCATTTATACAGTGTCCTTTTGTATATTGATGTGGCTTTTGTTTTTATATCAGTTATGCTGCTTATGAAATTGTTTGTTGAATTGTACAAGAATCACTTAACTAGATCATTACTGTTGCTGCCTTTATTATTTAATTCATTGTGTATGTTTATTTTGTTTATCACTGGACCTGACTCACTTGTACATTTTGTATATAATAAACTAATTTTAAGGTAATTTTTTTGGTTTTGTTATGCTCCTCCCTCCTTTGTTTGTCACCTGTCGTCAGTCACTACGGCCCAATAGCTTATTTTTAAGAACCTGTCGATCTCGAGAGTCGAGATCGTAATAGTGCCCGAAAAATACCTTTAGGAATATATTAATGTATAATATTGGGCTATAATGTTTTATTAGGTGCCCGGGAGATACTTTAACTGTTAAAATGCAAAGGCGTGAGTCTTTCTTGTCCTACATTTTTGCCAGCATACGGACCGCTTTTCACACACAACACAATTCCAGACAATTCCCTAGGCACAAACTGAAGTGGCCAGGTTCAGGCGGCCCTAAACTCAAACGACTTGAGTTTAACGGGTACGTCATCTAGACGGGCCAATACGTTCCCTTGGAGATCCTTCTGTTTACGCCTCAGCCTACGCCAAGCAAAGATGTTGACGGCGATAACCAATATGGCCGTCACGCTGAACACGGCTAGCAGAATGTAATAGCGAAGATTTTCTCCACCTGCATAAGTCGTTGACGCGTGGGTCATCTCAGCCAGTTGCGTCAAACGATGAGCCACCCGCGCGTTGTATGGGAGAGGTAGTGATGGGATGATTGTAGATGCCCAAGTGTAGTTCGCAAAATACGCCTTCTCACGTATTATCGTGTTGAACCCCTCTGACGGTGTAGGTTTTGTAGTGTTCCCCGTACAACCATCGGCTTGCTACAAAGATGGGGCATGGGCGGTGGTACCGTTCCGGACAACACTAGTCGAATCCGGCTTTATCGTAACGGATCCAGGAACCATTATTCATCCTGTAATTGAATTTATTACCGTAAAAGGGATAAAGTTTCCCCAGACAACCTTCGCTTGTATGAGAGAGAGAGCCGTTTAGCACTATGCCTAACTCACATGAATCCGTTGATATAGGATAGAATTCAAAAGAGTCAGCTGTACAAATTTTATTTTTCATGGCTTCTGAACAGTGAGTGAGTTTATCTAAGTCTTTAATGACTGTAAAGGATTTCTTTATCAGAAGAAATCAGTACATGCCCCGTCAAATTGGATATTACTGGATTTGAGTTATTCGTCATGAAAGTAGGAAACGGTGCTATTTTGTATGATTGCCAAGCATCGGAAGAATCAAAGGAATTGTGATCATAATTCTATAATTTTCAACGCTGACTGATATTACAAGCTATAATAGAACTCTACTTTATGGGCGTCTAATAAAGGATATACCTAGTTTTTCTCCGTCCGTTTTCCAAAGTTAACGTCAGATCTTTAATAGGCATGAGGTGAGGAGATAACACACCCTTTGTTGCTAACGTAATCGCTTCTACGTAATCTTTTGACTTTTCAATAAAATGTGATATTTTCACACGGATATGATCTATTTTCGAATTATAGTAAGCTAATGTAGCCAGCAAATGTTGAACTTCCATGACCTGATCGATATTATTTGAATGTTCATTAACGATACTCATTATTTGATTGATTGAAGATAACTGGCTGCGAAGTTCAGACAAAGCCAATTCGGTTTTGTGTTGCAAAAACTCAATTCTTTTATTTTGATTATTTATCTTAAGGCGATTTGAAATTCCTAAGCCTAGATTCGCAACTGATCCTAAGATGTTTAGTCCAGCCAGAATAAGCGGGTTGCGGCGTTCGAGAGTATTGTGCCGCACAGACCACATCAGCAGGTCACGAGCAAGTTCTTCTGCCTCGGCGGTTTTATTTTGTATGTCATAAGACAACATTTCCGCGACGCTTAGTGTTTGAGCTAGCGAAATCTCTGAGTTAGCATGAAAATTACGTTCGTGCATTTCCTTAAGCGAAATAGCAAACCTCATCAGGTCATTCTTTAAGTTAAGGACGTCATCTTCAGGCAAGAATATTGCATGCATATCTACTTCTATAACAATATTACTTGACACGATGAATACATCATCTGTTCTCTCGATAATCGAGCCATGATTAAATTCTATTTCTTTCGTCCTAGCGCTCTTTCCATACAACAAAGATGTCTGAATACACAATATCACTCCTAACAATAACAGATTCATTTTTGAAACCTGCAATGAGTAAAACATATGTAATAACTCGCGTAAAAGAATAGGTTTACATACAAATTTGATTAATAGATATATATATATAAGTTATTATACAAGTTTCATAAATACAACCATTTTTCCCTCACTCCATCTACCTTTCTTTAGATTCTGATATGCCAATGGGACTCTCACATCAGTGGGTTTGGTACATTTTGAACCCTAAATCTATTGGCCGTTAAATTTTCATTTTGTAAACGGGCCTTCTCAAACTTAGGTGTCAGTTTTATAATTTAACCTTTACGTACGTATACTTGTATGTATACCTGATCGCCCACGGCATCTGTTCTAGTTGGCTTAGCTATTTTTATCATGATTTTTTTTCATTATTATTTGTGCTTCTTCTAGATTCTTACGAAGTATATATTTCGAACTTATGCTTGCATCCATAACATCCTTTAGAGGATTTGATAAATTAGTTGGAGGCGTTAAGATTTGGAAAGGCGTTCTAGCCGGGATACCGTACAGTGCCTCGTGCGGTGTCATTTTAATAGACACATGATACGAGTGATTAAGTGTGCTTAGTACCGCAGTATGGCAATGTCCCAGTTGGGGTCTGCCCCCCTAAGGTGACCCTTAAATGTTTTAAAACCTTACGATTTTGCCCTTTCCACTAGCCATTAGACTCTGGGTGATAGATCATGGTATTGATTTTCTTTATACAAAGGAATTCGCACAAGGAGTTAAGGAAATGATTATTGAACTCCCCGCCCGAGTCTGATATAATGATGTGTGGAATTCCATGTTTACAAATGTAGCACTCGTAAAACTTCCTAGCGCACTCGACCGCGGTTTTTTGTTTTAAGCGCTATAAGTTCTGTATATCGAGTCAAAGCGTCTATAACTACTAGGAGGTGCTTATTTCCTCTGCCTGACTCGTAAAATCCTGTTAATAAATCTAAATGTACTCTTTCAAAGGGTTGATTTGGCACGGGGTAAGCCCCTAGGCTGACAGGTGTCTTCCTGTGCCCTTTGTCTTCTTGACAAGTGTGACAATTTGCTATGTGCTTTTTTATATCTGTAAGCATCGTATGCCAATAAAATAAGGATTGGCTTTCTGTGACATCAAGGAATAACCCGGGTGTCCATGCAGTGGATTTTCATGCAACCATTTTAAGACAGTGGGTATGAGTGAGATAGGCAACCACCACCTGGTTGTTATTCAACTGCGGTGTGTTGCGGGTTTTTTCCATCGTCACGGATCTACACAGGATATTGTCCTGTATGATATAATTCTGCTGCTTATACTTTAGGTATTCCTTTTTCCTTCTGATTTGTTTCCCGTTTAACGCAATGATGATTTTTTCTATTTGCGGATCCTTTCTTTGTTCTGTCTGTAATAGTTCAGCACTCCAGCCCAGATCTTCCTGTTCAGATATAGTTTTAACAATGGGCGTGGAGGTTGAGATATCTATTAATTCAGCTAATGGCTCGGTACAAGATGAGAGGGGTTGCGTGATAATGCGTCAGCAATGATATTGCTTTCCCAGGTAAATACCCGATCCTCGCGCCGAAGTCCTGAATGATCATGTGCCACCGAGTTCGCTTGGGGCTGTGACTAAAGCCTTTAAAGAAGTCGGTTAGGGGCTTATGATCAGTGAGAACCTTGACGGATAACCGTATATTTGAATTTACAATGCCGAGTGAATTACAATTACGAGCCCTTCCTTGTCTATTACTGCATATTTACTTTCGGAAGGTCTCATTTAACGTGAATAAAAGCTATAGGGAAAAACTGTTTATCATATTGTTGAAGCAATACCCCACCTACTCCTAGGTCTGAGGCGTCTGTTGCTATGAAAAATTCCTTACCGAAGTCAGGAAATTTCAAGATAGGAGAACTACACAGTTCATCTTTCAATTTATCGAACGCCTGTTGATGAATTTCAGACCATACAAAATCTACGCCCTTTTTTATAAGATCGTTTAGGGGAGCGGCTATGATTGAGTAGTTGCGTATAAAGCGGAGGTAGTAGCCGCTACAGCCTAAAAATTGCTGTATTCCCTTGACGTTAGTAGGTATCGGAAAGTTACGGATAGCCGACACCTTATCATGGACGACTTTAAGACCTTCCCTAGAAACCGTGAAACCTAAATAGACTAGTTCTGTTTTAAAAAATTCACACTTACTTATCTTTACCCCTTAAATTATGCTGCCTTAGTCTTTGTAGCACTAACTCTAATTTACGTAAATGCTCTTCTAATGTGTTGGAAAAGATTACTAGGTCGTCCATGTAGGCATGTAGGATATCTCCTAACAAGTCTCCAAACAACGATGTTTATCATACGAGTAAAAGTTATAGGAGCACAACGTAAACCAAAAGGCATACGCAAAAATTCATAATGTCCCCTGGCTGTGCTGAAGGCAGTGTATGGGATACTCTCTTGTTCCAACGGAATCTGATGAAATCCTTTTAGTAAGTCTAAGCTTGTGAAATATTTGTTCTGACCTAGTAGAGATAGGATATCATCGGTACATGGTACTGGGAATCTGTCAGGGATTGTTTCTTCATTTAAACGACGAAAATCTACGCATATCAGCCAAGTTCGATCTTTTTCGGTACTACTATTAACGGAAAATTATAAGGGCTGTTTGATTTCCTAATGACTCCTTCTTTTAGCATTTTTACCTACTTCCTCTGTTATCTCATTCTGAAATTTTCATAGGAAGTCGGTACGAAGGTACATAGATTACTTTCTGTTTGTCCTTGAGCCTTATTTGATGCTCGATGACATCCGTTTTTCCTAAGGTTCCATCCGTAGTGAAAAAACATCATGATATTTAGTTAAAAGATTCATGAATTTCTGCTGAATTTCTTCTTCTTGAATGTCCTTATTGATTTTGTTCTTTATAGATTGCAAAAGGGATTCATCCGCAACTGATTGAGCGTGATTTATCTCAGCTACGGTAAGAATGCGATGTTTATAAACTTCGGCATCCAAGATATGTTGATTTTTGTGGATTACTAAAGTGGTATTCAAATGATTACAGACTTCGATGTTACATTGTTGTTGTGAGCCGACTGTATAAATGGCTTGTGTGACGGATAATCCGTGTGTTTTTCAGATTCGGAAAGGATTAATGTTTCAGATCCTGGCAAGGTTCTCTTTACACGCACTAATAAGTTCGAAGTTACGTTAGGCTCGAGAGTTTGCGTGCAAGCTGATATTACGGGTGAGCGAAGAGTTCTGTTGGGTTGCCTGTATTATTTCTTGGTTCATAGACAGGTGATTGGTTCTGTAATGTAAGTGACAACTCTGTCTGTCTCTTTATTATCTAAAACTGATTTTAGGGTATTAGAAGACCTATAGAATTTCCCTTTGATATACACGCCGTGTTTTGGTGCAGGTGCTAAGATAATATTTTGAGTGCCCATAGACGGGTATCCGATAATTACTGCGGGATACATATTAATGTTTTGTACAACGATAAAGGTATCAGCAAACGTGCGCTTACCGACCTTGTACTGTACATGAGTTACGCCTACAACATTTAATTCATTATTCCCTATGCCTGAGAGCCTTATTCCGGACTTTTTCTATAGGGAAATGTGAAAAGATAAATGATGAGTCCTTAAATCCATGATATTACGTGGACTACCAGAATCAAAAAGAAGGGAAGCAAGTGAATGACTTATGGTCCAAATTTACTGCATGTAAGGTTGGTCGCAACTCATTTTGACTAATAATTGCATGAATTTGTTGCAAATCTACGGGAACCTGCACAGATTTTTTGGATTCGGCCGTGTGTTTCATAGGAAAATCAATTGCCTCACAATGATCTGATAAATGATTAAACTGATTATTTGATATACAAAAGATGTTGATATTGATGACCCAACATCGCCCTCTCCCCCCTTGGAGTGAACTACGTGGTATTTGTTTTGTTTATCACACCTTGAAAATTCGCTTGCCCCTTGCGAGTTCTGGCTAGACGGCCCAGGAACAGAGGTACCTGAAGCACGATTGTTTGTTTCTGCTGTTGTGCAGAATTTCCGTTTGGTTGTTTCTTCTTATAGTACTGGAGGACCCTTCTTTTTATTTGCACTGGCAACTGGTTGCGTGTTTGTAGGATTCTGCTGTTGATTCCTCGAGTAGCAACGGTTATATGAATGAGTTGAACTAATGTGTATTAAACAAAAACGCGTCCGACAGTCTGAAATCATGTGACCTGGTCGTTTACAGTTATAACAAAACGATCCCCGCACTTGATTATTACTATGTACCACATTTACTTGTTGTGGCTTGTTCTCATTTTTTGCAAAACTTGAATGAGCGAAGGATCTAGGTCGGTACATTTAGACATGTGTTTTTTTATTTGTTTATACACATCTAATTCCGTACTGTTGGGCTGCAATTTTTTGTCAAACACCCGCACTAACGCTTCAGGCAACATTGCAGTGATAGACGTAAGGTAGATCAAACGGATAAAATCTTTCACGTTGATTTTGGCACTCGTAACCCACCCGGAGTTACTTAAACTAACCTGATATTCATTTAGCCGGTCGGCAATTAGCGCCGCCCACTCGACAACATTAAGCTGAGTCATGGAGGCTTGGTTAAGGATATTTCTCAATGCCAATACTACATCTAAAGCCTCTTCACCCCCATACACGCCGTATCTGATTTTTGAACTCGTCCCATGTAAGCGCCTCCTTTGGAAAGAAACCCCCCTTAGATAAGCACTTGCGTCTCCTTTTGGCAAAGTCTATGAAGCTTTTTGCCTCCTGTAATT
>NC_061090.1:65847686-65852686 GCF_015104395.2 Macrobrachium nipponense | reverse complement strand
CCTATAATTACTTGCCTCTAGTCTTGATCCACTTTTGAAAGTAGGGGTAATATATGCTAATTTGTGCTCCTCATAAATCTTGCCTGTATCTACACTTTGTCTTAATAATATTGCAAGTGGCTTTGCGATAGAATGAACTACTTTCTTTAACAAAATAGCAGGAATTCCATCAGGCCCTGCAGCAGCTCCATTTTTAATTTCATTAATAGCCTGCACAATATCAGCTTCATTAATATCTATGTCAGCTAAATATTCACTATTTTCATCCCTTACTTCTATATCATTATCTTCATTATCTATTCTAGGGGTGAATTCTCTCTTATATCGTTCTGCCAGTATGTTGCAAATTTCCTTTTTTTTTTTTTTCATTCGTTAATCTCCCTTCAATTCTCAGAGGGCCTATTTCTATTCTTCTTTTATTCATCTTCTTCGCATATGAGTATAATAGCTTGGGGTTTTGCTTGATATTTAATAGGGTTTTTTCTTCCAAGTCCCGTTTTTCATTTTCTTTTGATTGTATAATCTTTTGTTCTGCATTTTCTATCTTACTTTTTAGTTCTATAACTTTCCATGCATTTTTTTCTTTTGCAAGACCTTTTTTCCACTTTCTGATTTTCTGGAACAGGATCCTTCTGTCTCTTGGTATGCATGAATGATGTTTACTTTTCTTCTTCGGTATATATTTTTCCACTATTTTCTCCAATATTTTATATAATATCTCCGTATTTACCCTTATGTCATCACTTACGAAAATGTTATCCCAATCTTTGTTTAATTCTTCATTAATTTCTGACCATTTTATATTTTTACTGTAGAAGTTGTATTTTCCATATCCTTCCCACTTTTTCATTTCTTGCTTATCTCTATTTTCACTTGCTTTGGAATGAACTGTTAATTCTATGACATTATGGTCTGAAATATTCGCATTATAAACTATTATTTCTTTAACATAATTCATCTCGTTCACAAATACTAGGTCTAAAGTATTTTCCTTTCTTGTTGGCAGGTGATTTATTTGTTGAATGTTGTATTCTAGTAGCATATCTAATAGCTTTTCAAATTGCCTCTTATCTTCTGCACTACTATTACTCTCTTTTTTATATGTATAAGTACAACCACAATCTCCTATTCGTTCTTTCCATTCTACGAAAGGAAAGTTGAGAGAGAGAGAGAGAGAGAGAGAGAGAGAGAGAGAGAGAGAGAGAGAGAGAGCACGATTGAATATTATTTTGTAGACTTTTCTTATGAATCATCTAGAGGCATTACAAAAAGAAAATCCTTTTTTCCCATCAAACCCCCACAATATTAAATATTTTTTTAAAAAACGCCCCCTTTTTTTTTTTTTTTTTTTTCCAATAGAACCAAACCCCCAACCAAAAAAAACCCCCACATTTTTTTATATTATATCCCTTTATTTTTTTTTTTTTTTTTTTTTTCTTTTTTTTTTTTTTTTTTTTGTTTCTTTTTTAATTTTTTTATTTTTTTTGTTTTTTTTTTTTTTTTTTTTTTTTTTTTTTCCCGTATTTTTTTTTTTTTTTTTTTTTTCTTTTTTAAAAATCCCCCTTTTTTTCCCTTTTTTTTCCTTTTTGTTTTTCCCTTTTTTTTTTTTTTTTTTTTTTTTTTTCCTTTCCCAACAAAACCCCGCCCAACAAACCCCCCCCTCAACAATATTATCCTTTTTTAAAAAATCCATTTTAATTTCCTTTTTTTTTTTTTTGTTTTTTTTTTGTTTTTTTTTTTTTTTTTTTTTTTTTTTTTTTTTTTTTTTTTTTTTTTTTTTTTTTTTTTTATTTCCTTTTTTTTCCCAATAAACCCCAACAAATATTATATCCAATTTTTTCCTTTTTCCCCAACAAACCCCCCACTATTATATCCTTTTTTTCCCACAAAGACCTCCCACAATATTATAGCCCTTTTTTCCCCACAAACCCACCCAACCAATATTAATTCCTTTTTCCCCAACAAACCCCCACAATTATTATATCCTTTTTTCCCAACAAACCCCCACAATATTATTATTTTTTTTCCTTTTTTTCCCAACAAACCCCCACAATATTATATCCTTTTTAATTTTCCCAACAAATTTCCCCCAACAAAATAATTATAATCCGCCTTTTTTCCCAACCCCACAATATTATGCCTTTTTTTCCCAACGAAACGAAAACCCCACAATGATTATATCCTTTTTTCCCCAACCAAAACCCCCACAATATTATATTCCTTTTTCCCTTTTTTTTCCCAAACCCCCCAATAAACTAATATCCCCCTTTTTTTCCCACAAATACAATTATTATATCCCTTTTTTCCCCAACAAAAACCCCCACAATATTATTATAGCCTTTTTTCCCAACCAACGACCCCACAATATAGCCTTTTTTGTTCCCAACAAACCCCCACAATATTATATCCTTTTTCCCCAACAAACCCCCACAATATTATATCCTTTTTTCCCCAACAAACCCCCCATAATTATTAATAAATCCTTTTGCAGCCTTTTTTCCCAAAACAAACCCCCACAATATTATATCCTTTTTTTCCCAACAAACCCCCACCAATAAAATTTATATCCTTTTTTCCCGCAACAAACCCCCACAATCTTATATCCTTTTTTTTCCCAACAAACCCCCACCAATATTATATCCTTTTTTCCCCAACAAACCCCCACAATTATTAAATCCCTTTTTTCCCAACAAACCCCCACAAATATTATATTACCTTTTTTCCCCGCCCAACAAATCCCCCACAATATTAATATCCTTTTTTTCCCCAACCAAACCCCCACCAATAATTAATAGCCTTTTTTCCCAACAAACCCCCACCAATAATTAATATCCTTTTTCCCAACAAACCCACAAACAAACCCACAATATTGTATCTCCTTTTTGCCCCAACAAACCCCCCACAATATTATATCCTTTTTTTCCAACAAACCCCCAAACAATATTTATATACCTTTTTTTCCCAACAATAACCCCCACAATATTTATATCCTTTTTTCCCAACCAAACCCCCAACCCCCAAGAATATTATATCCTTTTTTTCCCCAACAAACCCCCACAATATTATATCCTTTTTTCCCAACAAACCCCCACAATATTATATCCTTTTTTTCCCCAACAAACCCCCACGTAATTATTTAATCCTTTTTTTCCCAACAAACCCCCCACAATTTATTATATCCTTTTTTTTTCCAACAAACCCCCACAATATTATATCCGTTTTTTCCCCAAAAAAAAACCCAAACCCCCAGAATTTTTTAAATTATTATTCCACTTTTTTTCCCCAACAAAACCCCCCAAATAATTATTATCTTTTTCCCTTTTTTCCCCAACAAACCCCCACCCCAACAATTATTAAGTCCTTTTTTCCCAACAAACCCCCACAATATTATATCCTTTTTTCCCAACAAACCCCCACAATATTATATCCTTTTTTCCCAACAAACCCCCACAACCCCCACCAAAAAAATATTATATCCTTTTTTCCCCAACAAACCCCACAATATTATAAGCCTTTTTTCCCCACAAAACCCCCACAATATTATTATCCTTTTTTAACACACCCCCACAACCCCCAAACCCCCAACTATTATATCCTTTTTTCCCAACAAACCCCCACAATATTATATCCTTTTTCCCAACAAACCCCCACAATATTATATCCTTTTTTCCAACAAACCCCCACAATATTATAGCCTTTTTGTTCAACAAACCCCCTTTTTTTCCCACAATATTATATCCTTTTTCCCAACAAACCCCCACAATATTATATCCTTTTTTCCCAATTAACCCCCAATATATTATATCCTTTTGCCAAAAAAACCCAACAATATCAACACAAATATATAAAGAACATATAAATATCTCTTTAAAGCACGCAACTTTTCAAAGTCACTCGAAAATAACAAGAAATAAACTATCTGGAATAAAATAAATAAAATGTGACCTGAGAATTCTATGCTGTCGACATGCCATCGACAATTCGCAAAATAGGTTTATGAAAATGATTCTCTCAAGATTCCCAAACACTGCAGACAAGTGTCCTCCATTAGACGACTGGAATGGGAATCAGGAACATTGATATGGAAATGAAGGTCCTTTCCTTACACCCTCCCCCACCCCAAGCACAACTGACATGAGGGGTGGTAGTCGTGTGTTGGGTTCAATTCTACTCTCATTCCTCATTTACCAATTTCCTACTTCTTGATGAGGAGATTGAATTGAAATAAGAATCTTTCTCTTTTTCGCTACTTTGTAGTTGTTTGTTTGTTTGTTTGCTCGTATGGTGTTTTTACGTTGCATGGAACCAGTGGTTATTCAGCAACGGGACCAACGGCTTTACATGACTTCCGAACCACGTCGAGAGTGAAGTTCTATCAGCAGAAATACACACATCTCTGACACCTCAATGGAATGCCCGAGAATTGAACTCGCGGCCACTAAGGTGGCAGGCCAAGACCAATATCGACCACGCCACTGAGGCGCCACTTTGTAGTTGTTGTTGTTGTTGTTTTTGGGTGGGCGGGTAGGAAAGCCCTATGAAAGAGCCTAAAAGGGTCTGAAAAAGGTGTTTCACGTTGAGTTAAAGATATAAGAATTTTAGGATGGGATATTTATGATTTATTCATTACAATGAAAATGTAAAAAAAAAATTATAATATGCATGTTAAACAGAACAGAAATATTATTCTTTTCAAAATACAGCGCATGTTTTCTACCTTTCGTTGGTGAAACGAGGCTCCATTTAACTATACTCTGTTTTTTTTTTCCATCTGTCCATCCGGCTGTGGTGTTTGCGCATGGTAACACTGCGTCCCTTGCTTTAGATAGTAATATTCAGCTTACATTCAACAATTATAATAATATCCTATTTCGAATATTAGCTGTGTAATTCGTATGCAGTAAATTATTAAAACATTTTTCAGTTGCAAATGTACACCCAGATATCCTTTTATTTACCCAAAACTTACACATAGCGTAACTATTTAAAGGCCGGGACGC
>NC_061090.1:65840186-65842686 GCF_015104395.2 Macrobrachium nipponense | reverse complement strand
CAAATTTATTAGAGTTAAATACCATCCTATTTACCTCTGCCCAATCATATACTTTGTTAAGGTCTCTTTGTAGCGCGTTCCTATCTTCATCACAAATAATTTCTCTACTTATTCTTGTGTCATCGGCGAAACTACTCACTACAGAGTCCTTAACATTACTGTCTATGTCTGCAATCATAATAACAAACAGTGATGTAGCTAACACCGTACCTTGTGGCACACCGGATATTACCTTAGCTTCCTCCCATTTCCCATCGTTTACAATAACTATCTGTTTTCTGTTGTGTAAAAATTCTTTTAACCATCTTCCTACTTTGTCCACTATATTATGTTTTCAAACTTTCTTCGCTAATATATTATTATGGACTACCTTGTCAAAAGCTCTTGCAAAGTCTAGATAAACCCAACTAACAGTTGGGTTTGTGTACTTTTTCCGGGTATGAAACCATGTTGCCCTATATTTAACACATTATTTTTTATTAAATATTTCATAATATTTTTCTTCATTACCCTTTCATACACTTTCATAATATGTGATGTTAGACTCACAGGCCTTTAATTACTTGCCTCTAGTCTTGATCCACTTTTGAAAGTTGGGGTAATATATGCTAATTTGTGCTCACCATAAATCTTGCCGGTATCAACACTTTGTCTTAATAATATTGCAAGTGGCTTTGCGATAGAATAAACTACTTTCTTTAACAAAATAGCAGGGACACCATCAGGCCCAGCAGCAGCTCCATTTTCAATTTCATTAACCCTTTGAATACAACTGGGTCGTATACGATACGTTTCCTAAGGTATCCCAGAACACAGGTGTATCGTATACGGTCACTGGTAATTTCCTTTCATGTGGAAGACTGATGATTGAACTATTGGCCTGTTTTTTTCTTGATATGGTTACAATCTGCCAGTTGTCATACTGTGAATTCATATAAATGTGTGCATTTCCCTAAAATTCATTATTTTTCATCAATATGTCGTAGGAGGAGGAGTCAAGCGTACGACATCTTCGAGCTTGACCGCCGGCAGATCGAGAAAAGAGCTCTCGATGACGATAATTATTTTGTAGACTTTCTTGTTAATTTTTCTAGATATGAAAATGAATGGGATTTAGAAGGCAATTAAATGTATAATTATACGCCTGGTGCAAGAGACAGTGATGAAATTTCAACCGACAGTAAAAATAACGAAAATCTGCTACCTAACGAAAGAAGTCGGATACAGCGACTGCGAGTTGACTCAGGTGATGTGGGAGTGGGTTGCCAGTAAGTTCCAGCCCCGAGATTTCGTATTTGACGGCAGTGGCAGGGCATTACGTCAAGATGTAATGCGAATGAAAATTCAAAGGAAGTACTCCGAAGTAGATCATGTTTTTCAATTTTTCGATAACGACTTTATGTGGCTGACTATTAGAGAGACAAACCATTATAAAGATTCCTTGTTGATTACAATTGGAGATGCAGTACCAAAATATATGCGAAAGTTTGCCCAGGTTACTGTGAATGAAATGGTACGCTTCCTGTGTGTGATTATGATCATGTCGCATCTAAGTAAACGTCGCATCGTTGATTACTTGATTACGCTTGAGGCAAACTAGACAAAAGGAGAATGAGAAGGCTGATGGCAAGGGACAGATTTCATCGAATTCTAGCTCTACATTTCGTTGACAATTCACAAGGGAAAAAAACATTTCGTTGATAATTCACAGGAGGGACCCAGATAAAAATGAAATAAAATAGATAAATAAACTAGTGTTCGTCAATGTGCGTAGCAAAATCAGGGAAAAATTTCAATCTTTCCAAGATTTATGCATAGATGAAAGTTTGATGGTATGGAAGGGAAGGCTTAGTTTCAGCAAATATTCCAAATAAAAGAAGTCGATTTGGAGTGAAAATATTGGAACTTTGTGATGCCCAAACGGATTGTATTCTCGATTTTATAATAAATCTACAGACATATTGGTAGATGAAAACCTCGGCGTATCTGTTCTGCGGTAAAAGCATTTATGTCTACGTTATCTCGGAAAACATGTGACACGTAAACACGATTGTCACCTACCCACATTCACCAGAATCAATATTATAAACCACTTATGACCAAAATATATAATTGTGTAGTGTATGCAGAGCTTTCGTGGTATCTAGATATATAGGTACATACCTTTATACATACGTACAAATATGCATGCATGCAAACATTCATACAAGCGTCCACATACAAATATAAATAAATATCTATATATATATATGTATGTATGAATGTATGTACTTATATATCAAGAGTGTATACATTCATACATATTGGCAGATATCATACAAAAATACAAACACAACAAACACATACCACTGTTGATCACAATATATAATTGTGCAGTGCATGCAGCTTTTTCGGGGCTCTAGAGATATAAGTACATACTTCCATACATGCATACAAATATGCATCCATGCATATGTACAATCAAATGCGCATTCATACACACACACACACACACACACAC
>NC_061090.1:65832686-65835186 GCF_015104395.2 Macrobrachium nipponense | reverse complement strand
TTAACACTAATATTCAACTGTGCTGTAGATGTGTTTCGGGGATTCAAAATGAATAAAAAGAAAAAAAAATGTGTGTCGTCCGCAATTAGTGAAGTACTCATACCTCTGGCAACAGTAAACCCCGATATATAGTACATATGATATGTTTATTTATTTGTGATGTTACATAATTACATATTATATATATTACGGATGACTACTATCAAAATATTATCATAAAACTAAAACAGGTTAATTTGTAGGAAAACAACAAAGAAACGAGCTGTTACAATGATTGTTTACGTTTTCGTGCGTCTGGTAGCATACTACAGGTGACTCCCGTCAGAAAAACTCCGGGTTCTGGGGACCTGTGAGATCTCATCCCAGGCGTAATCAAAGGGTTAATAGCCTGCACAATATCAGCTTCATTAATATCTATGTCAGCTAAATATTCACTATTTTCGTCCCTTACTTCTATATCATTATCTTCATTATCTATTCTAGGGGTGAATTCTCTCTTATATTATTCTGCCAATATGTTGCATATTTCCTTTTTTTCATTCGTTAATCTTCCTTCAATTCTTAGAGGGCCTATTTTTATTCTTCTTTTATTCATCTTTTTCGCGTACGAGTATAATAGTTTGGGGTTTTGCTTGATATTTACTAGGGTTTTTTCTTCCAAGTCACGTTTTTCATTTTCTTTTGATTGTATAATCTTTTGTTCTGCATTTTCTATCTTACTTTTTAGTTCTATAACTTTCCATGCATTTTTTTCTTTTGCAAGACCTTTTTTCCACTTTCTGATCTTCTGGAACAAGATCCTTCTGTCTCTTGGTATGCATGAATGATGTTTACTTTTCTTCTTCGGTATATATTTATCCAATATTTTCTCTAATATTTTATATAATATCTCCGTATTTACCTTTATGTCATCACTTACGAAAATATTATCCCAATCTTTGTTTAATTCTTCATTTATTTCTGACCATTTTATATTTTTACTGTAGAAGTTGTATTTTCCATATCCTCCCACTTTTTCATTTCTTGCTTATCTCTGTTTTCACTTGCTTTGGAATGGACTGTTAATTCTATGACATTAAGGTCTGAAATACTCTCATTATAAACGATTATTTCTTGAACATAATTCACCTCGTTCACAAATACCAGAGAGAGAGAGAGAGAGAGAGAGAGAGAGAGAGAGAGGTAATCACTAAAAGAATTTTTCGCTAATAACGTATGTGTGCATCATAGAGAGAGAGAGAGAGAGAGAGAGAGAGAGAGAGAGAGAGAGAGATTGTTCGCTAACACTGTATGTGTGTGTGTGTACGTGTTTGTGTACGTGTGTGTGTGAGAGAGAGAGAGAGAGAGAGAGAGAGAGAGAGAGAGAGATAATCAACTGCAGAGTATCTGTATTTTTGTACCCAAAACACGGAATAAAAATGGTAATAATAACGAAGGTTACAGTTGACAATACTAAGATCATGATTGTAAACCTTCCTGAACACCTCCACTGGGAATCATTTATTATCCGAAATGTTCATCAGTACTGGCATTCAGTCAGTAGCTGCCATTCTCTGTAAAAGTTCTACAACTTTTATAAACGCTAATTGCTCGCAATTTCCAATCTAGCCCCATTAACAGTTAAAGGATAAATGCAACATTCCTGCATGGTCTCAACTGGAAAAAAGATAAATTATTAAAAGGTATTTGTGTACCCAATGAAAAAAATAAACAGATAAAACGTTACAGGATGAATGGAATCGTTTGTCTCAAAAATAGCTGCATTGATGGACAGTCGCGTTAATTAAGCTTATTTGTCACAGCTCTCGTTAAAAAGGTAAATGGATTGAGACTGAACTTCATCTCATCATTCTTCGTAAGTCTTTTCGATTCTAATGGAAGTTAAAGGCTATACCGATTGCATACATCAGTGTTCTCTTTCACCTTCGATGGAAGCGAAGTGAAGCGCGATCTAAATTCTTACCAATTACTTCAGTGTTGTTTTTCACCTTCGATGGAAGCGACGTAAAGCGCGAAATATAATTTATATCAATTACTTACTGCAGTATTCTCTTTCACCTTCGATGGAAGCGACATGAAGCGCGAAATATAATTCTTATCAATTACTTCTGTGTTGTCTTTCACCTTCGATGGAAGCAACGTGAAGCGCGAAATATAATTATTATCAATTACTTCAGTGTTGTCTATCACCTTCGATGGAAGCGACGTGAAGCGCGAAATATAATTCTTATCAATTACTTCAGTGTTGTCTTTCAACTTCGATGGAAGCGACGTGAAGCGCGAAATATAATTCTTATCAATTACTTCAGTGTTGTCTTTCAACTTCGATGGAAGCGACGTGAAGCGCGAAATATAATTCTTATCAATTACTTCAGTGTTGTCTTTCACCTTCGATGGAAGCGACGTGAAGCGCGAAATATAATTCTTATCAATTACTTCAGTGTTGTCTTTCAACTTCGATGGAAGCGACGTGAAGCGCGAAATATAATTCTTATCAATT
>NC_061090.1:65817686-65825186 GCF_015104395.2 Macrobrachium nipponense | reverse complement strand
ATATATATATATATATATATATATATATATATATATATATATATGTATATATATATAGTATATATATAAATATATATACTATATATATATATATATATATTATATATATATATATATACACTTTACATACAAATCAATAATTACACAATCTTTCAATAAAAGGAAAATTACTACGAATTCGTTCTCCATCAAACGAGCAAAACGAATTCTTGCTGAAATATCCTCATTTTCTGTTTTATGATTCCGGACAGTAGAAAAATACCGGGCATTTTTCAGATTCCGGTACTGTAATATGTGGATTTTTCCTGTCCTTGTTTTCCAACATCAGTAGCTATATAGAAGGGGGGATTTTTGTATTGGTCCCAAAACAATATAGTGTATGAAAACTGATCAGCTACTGGCACTCAAACGGGAAGGCCCAAAAACTTAAAGGAATTTTATTCTATAATATTTCAAACAAGGGAGAAGTTTATAATAAAAAAAAACATCTAATAAGTTTCTTTTTGACTACTGTTTTGTTCACGTGGAATAAAACACACAACCTTTGAACCTAGACTTAAAAAATAAATTTAGATACTGTTGTTAAGAAAATTAGATATGGTTATCATTCTAAATAAAGATAGAAATGACTTAATAAAACAAAATATTCGTGAAAGTATGAAAAAAAACAAGATAATAAAAGTAAGATAATATTGATTATAAATGTCTTTTAATTTTATGTTCATATTTCGTCTCACGCTAATAATACTGGTGATAATTAACTTCTTTACGTAGCGCTCAGTTTAACTATCAACAAAAGAAGGGATTCTTTCTTTAATAAAAGTCGATAAAAAAGGTTTTTTTTTTTTCATTCAACGAATTTCGAAAAAAGGAGGAGGGGGTCTCAGTTCAGCTCTAAATAAAAGCAGGGTTCTTTTATTTACTAAATTCAAAAAAGAAGGGTTCTTTTATTGAAGAAAATTCGACTAAAGTGGGAATCTTCTATTTAACAAAATTCGACAAAAATGGGAGTGTTTCTTTTAACAAAGATTTGGCAAAAGCGAGGTCTTTCATTTAACAAAATTCGACTACAGCGGGAATCTTCCATTGAACAAAAATCGACAAACGTGGGGTCTTTTCTTTACCTAATCCGACAAGAAGGAGTTTCTTCCATTTAACAAAATTCTACAAAAGCGGTGATCTTCTATTTAACAAAATTTGTCAAAAGCGGTGTGTTTCATTTAGCAAAAATTTAACAAAGGCTGGGTCATCTATTTAACAAAATTCGACAAAAGTGGGCTCTTTCATTTAATAAACTTCGACAAAAGCGAGAATCTTCCATTTACCAAAATTTACTTTTCATAAAATTCCGACAACAGCAGGAGTCATTCACTTACCAAATTCCGACAAAAGCAGGAGTCATTCATTTACCAAATTCCGACAAAAGTAGGAGTCATTCACTTACCAAATTCCGACAAAAGCAGGAGTCATTCATTTACCAAATTCCGGCAAAAGTAGGAGTCATTCATTTAGCAAATTCCGACAAAAGCAGGAGTCATTCATTTAGCAAATTCCGGCAAAAGTAGGAGTCATTCATTTAGCAAATTCCGACAAAAGCAGGAGTCATTCATTTACCAAATTCCGACTAAAGCAGGAGTCATTCATTTACCAAATTCCGACAAAAGTAGGAGTCATTCATTTACCAAATTCCCACAAAAGTAGGAGTCCTTCATTTACCAAATTCCGACAAAAGCAGGAGTCATTTATTTACGAAATTCCGACAAAAGCAGGAGTCATTCATTTACCAATTCGACAAAAGCAGGAGTCATTCATTTACCAAATTCCGACAAAAGCTAGGGTCTTCCAGGGACCCAAATGAAACAGTATCATTTCGAGATTATATTGTTCAGCTCTCAAACTTCGCGAATGAAGAAAAACGACAGCTTATTGTTGTTTATCCTTTTCTAGGCTTTGAAATAAATACTTAATGAACTTCAATTCTAGAGCAGAGGAAGATTCTTCCTGGTGTAACCTGTTCCCCCGAACCTCATTAAATAGCCCTTTCATTAGGAGTAAAAAGAAGAAGAAGAAGAAGAAGAAGAAGAAGAAGAAGAAGAATACATGCAACCCCGATGCTGAATTCCAACTCCCTACTTCAGGAAAGGGACACGCCATGCCAATTGCATTTTTGTCTCGCGTCCCGTCACCTTTAGACTCTCTCTCTCTTCTCTCTCTCTCTCCTCTCTCTCTCTCTCTCTCTCTCTCTCTCTGGGCTCCCGTTTATTCGGTGAGGGGAAGAAAACTCGATGAGGGGACTGAGTAAAATAATTATGATTCCAGTCAAGATAATGAATTTTCATAATGAGAGCATTACCAGTGAAGGGAGAGACTGGATTGAGTTGGGAAGGCAATGGATTATCATAATGGCAGCATTACCTTCGAAAGAAACTCAAGTGTCACACAGTGATAACCGATAGAAAATATATAAACAGTGGAAGAGTAGACTGCAGTGATGTAAAAACACAATATTGATGATCCTAATAAAAGCAATAATTGTTAAAAGGAAACTGGATAAGAAGGGAAAATAAAGTGAGTAGAATGAAAATGGGTCATTGTTCATTGGAAGGGTATTAATGGTAAAAATTTAGAGTCAAGTTATTCACAAACGGCAAATGAGGTCATCTGTCGATAAACGGCACATGGCTATTGGATGATTTTTTTTAGGAAGCGAGGTTAGTAAATGAAAGACCCTCGATAGTGGCGAATTTTGGTCAATGAAAGAACATCGCTTTTTCCGAATTTTAATAAATGAAAGACTTTCGATTCTGACGAAAATTAGTAAACGAAAGACCTTCGATTTTTGGCAATTTTTTGGTAAATCTAATACCCCTGCTGATGTCGAATTTTTTTAAATGGAATAACTCAGGTTTTATCTAATTTTGGTAAAGGAAAAATCTTGCTTTTGTCGAATTTTGGTAAAGAAAAAAAACTTGCTTTTTCGAATTTTGGTAAAAGGAAAAACCTTGCTTTTATCGAATTTTGGCAAAGGGAAAATCCTTGCTTTTATCGAATTTTGTTAAAAGGAAAATCTTTGCTTTTATCGAATTTTGTTAAAAGGAAAATCTTTGCTTTTGTCGAATTTTGGTAAAGGGAAAACCTTCCTTTTGTCGAATTTTGGTAAATGAAAAACCTTCCTTTTGTCGAATTTTGATAAAGGAAAAAACCTTACTTTTGTAGAATTTTGGTAAAGAAAAAACCTTACTTTTGTCGAATTTTGGTGAAGGAAAAACATGGCTTTTGTCGAATTTTGGTAAAAGGAAAAACCTTGCTTTTATCGAATATTGGTAAATGAAAAACCTGGCTTTTGTCGAATTTCGGTAAAGGAAAAAACCTTACTTTTGTCGAATTTTTATAAAGAAAAAACCTTGATTTTGTAGAATTTTGGTGAAGGAAAAACATTGCTTTTGTCGAATTTTGGTAAAGGAAAAATCTTGCTTTTGTCGAATTTTGGTAAAGGAAAAATCTTGCTTTTGTCGAATTTTGGTAAAAGGAAAAATCTTGCTTTTGTCGAATTTTGGTAAAAGGAAAAATCTTGCTTTTGTCGAATTTTGGTAAAAGGAAAAGCCTTACTTTGGACGTATGCTGGTAAAGGGAAAACCTTCCTTTTGTCGAATTTTGGTGAAGGAAAAACCTTGTTTTTGTCGAATTTTGGTGAAGCAAAAACCTTGTTTTTGTCGAGTTTTGGCAAAGGAAAAACACAGCTTTTGTCGAATTATGGTGAAGAAAAAACCTTACTTTATACGTATGCTGGTAAAGAGAAAACCTTCCTTTTGTCGAATTTTGGTAAAGGAAATACCTTCCTTTTGTCGTATTTTGGTGAAGGAAAACCTTGTTTTTCTCGAGTCTTGGCAAAGGAAAAAACACAGCTTTTGTCGAATTTTGGCAAAGGAAAAACCTTGCTTTTGTGAGTTTTGGAAATGGAAGACCCTAGCTTTTGTTGAAATTTGAACAGAAGACCGCAATTTTTTTTAAAATTTGGTAAATAAAAGACCGTACTTTTGTAGAATTTTGGTTAATGGAAGACCCCAAATTTTGATCGAACTTTGGTGAATGGAAGATCCCCAAAAATATTGTCGAATATTGATAAATGGAAGACCACAGCTTTTCTCGAAGTTTTATAAATGGAAGACCCTAGCTTTTCTCGAATTTTGATAAATGAAAGACCAACTTTTGTCGCATTTGGCAAATGGAAAACTGCAACTTTTGTCGAATTTTGGTAAATGGAAGACCCTAACTTTTGATCGAATTTTTGTAAATGGAAGACCCCAGCTTTTGTCGAATTTTGGTAAATGGAAGACCCCAGCTTTTTTCGAATGTTTGTAAATGAAAGACCCCAAATTTTGATCGAACTTTGGTAAATGGAAGACCCAAATTTTGTCGAATTTTGGTAAATGGAAGACCCGGCCTTTTGCTGAATCTCGACGAAAGGTGAATAAACTTCACGACGCGAAATGACGTGATGCAATAGTTTCCTCCTGATTAAAATAACTAAATTTTTATTCTCGTTACTCCAACGCCCAACAACTTAACCCGTTTCCGTCACGTGTTTATGGAAATTGGTGGTTTCATTGATAACATCGTTATCTCCGCTAAATTAATGATGCCCGCAGTTTCGTTTGTTTTACTTAAACGAACATCCGTGAGATATCTGAATTCGATATCGAAAGGATACTGATATCAGATTACGGCTTCAGGAAACATTCGTCTTGTAAAATTGACAATTAAAAATGACTTGGCTGAATATCTTTAAAGCAATCTACCGACAAATGGATTACCATACAAAATTTTTACTTTATTATTTACACGCAGTAATATTAAATAAGAAAATATCAATAAAAAACGATTAACTATGATTAAGAATGAAAAAGTCGGGTAAGAGAAAGTAAGACCAAAGTATTTACGCAATAAATACACAATGTGATTGATTTTTGGATTAACGTTCAATAACACGGAATAAATGTAACAATTTATTTTTAGCCTTCAGGTATCTATTCGACTGAAAAAGTTATTCATTCTTAAATAATTTTATACCCATTCATAAATGCGCATTTGTTTCGCCATTATTATCATTACGAGTTTAGTGGCGGGCTTTAAGGTGAGCGGGGTAATAGAAGGGTGGATGTGTCATGTCTCCCCTACGCTATCGATCTCCTACTTACCCAGCCCCCATCCGGGTCGGACAAACAGGATACACTCGGATTATTATTATTATCATTATTACACACAATGTCTGATGAATACTACCGGACACTCAGGCAGTGATAAATCAGTCCTTGGGAAGAGTGAAGAGTGTTTGGTGTTCATCATTGATAACTGTGACGCTTTCCTCACTTCACAATAAGGGTATAAATCGGATTATATTGCTTCGTCAACAAAGGAGCGTCTCGTCTTCTGAGTTGTTCTCCCTCTTTCCGCAAGTTTGCCCGTCTCGTTTTAGTGGTTCCTCCTTGAGCTTCAGATGAAAACAAAATGTTATTCTGGTCGTGATATTCTAAACTATGAATATCTAGTAAGGTGATGGAATACGTTTATGTATATGAATATGTAAATACACATACACAATGTACTATATATATATATATATATATATATATATATATATATATATATATATATAGTATGCACATAAACGAAACGAATTATATATGTTTCCCATCATATTGTAATAGAGATAAATCATATTATAATCAGAATAACAATCTGTGTTCATCTGGAGTTAAAAGAAGAATTTTTAAAGATAATATATACATTACATTTACATATATATATATATATATATATATATATATATATATATATATATAATATATACATATATACACATATATATATATATATATATATATATATATATATATATATATATATATATTCAGATTTCGTTTCATCCGTTCTTTTCAGTACCTCATCAGGTGGCTGGTTTTCTGTACTGATTGAAGAGATAAAACCAATAAAGTTTGACTAACACTTTTAATTTTCTCGATCATGAAAACATGTAACAAAATAAAATAAAATATTCTTAATTTCTTGCAATCTATATACGTTAGAAATCCAAGGAAATGACACGAGTCTCACACACGTAAGGAGATGATAGAGATAACCGACTACTGATTAACCATCTTTATCTGCAAATATAATTCGTCTTTCACTACATTTTTTTTCTATGGTGTTTTTACGTAGCATGGAGCCAATGGTTATTCAGCAACGGGACCAACGGCTTTACGTGACTTCCGAACCGCGTCGAGAGTGAACTTCTATCACCAGAAATATACATCTCTCAACCCTCAACGAGATGGCACGCAAACACCTTACCAACCACGTCGCTGAGGCGCTCACTAACAAGATGATCCTGTCTTCGTTTTGTTCCGGGACAAATTCGCGAAATAATTCTTTCCAAGCACAACGGATCTGCAATAACAAAGCAACGCCATTTTCAGCGTCGCTTTGAAATGCTCTTACAATTATTTTGGAGACACTGAGCAAGTATTTCTCGGAAACTAACGCAGTTTAATGAAATTACAGCAGATAGGAGCATCCATTTCAATAATTTACTTGTGAAGTCCAACTTCATTATGAGGTGTGTTTAAATTTAATACCTGTGACACTAATGAAAGTAACGATACTTTTTTTTCTTTAACTGATACAACAGTAATGTCGACCGATGTCAGTGTCTGATATATACCAGTGTGAGTGGATTATTAAAAGGTTCACTTATTCCAAGCATGATTTCTAAAATAAACAAATGCATCTTGGTGTCAGTTATTTAATAAGCGAAGTTAACATCATGGGTATGGGTCAGAAACGTACGTACATAAAATATCGGTTCATTGGTAACTTTATTTATGGGGAAGGGATGAATTTTGTGACACCTGTTCCAAGTATCATTTTTATATGTATATATATATATATATATATATATATATATATATATATAAAATATATATATATATATATATATATATATATATATATTATATATATATTATATATATAGTATATGTATGTATGTATGTGTGTGTATAGATACATACTTACATAAACACACTCACACACATACACACATATATATATGTATATATATATATGTATATAATATATATATATATATATATATATATATATATATATATATATATATATAATATATACATTACAAAACAATCACCACTGGAAAATACGATGGATGCATAAAAGCAAGGCAGTGAAGCGTGATATTGAAGCTTCAGCTTTGGCCCTATAAAATATTCCTGAAACATATTCTTAAACCACAAGGAGAGAGAGAAGAGAGAGAGAGAGCGAGAGAGAGAGGGAGAGAGAGAGATGAGAGAGAAGAGAGAATATAACATGAAATACGCGCTTTCTTTCCTTTGATATCGGATTTGGCATCAGAAACTTTGAATTATAACTTCATACTTCCTTCCTTGAAAAAAATCTCAAAAATAATCCTCAAAAATGAGATCA
>NC_061090.1:65813958-65817186 GCF_015104395.2 Macrobrachium nipponense | reverse complement strand
TGTGTATGTGTGTGTATTGACTGAATATATATATATATATATATATATATATATATATATCTATATATAGATATATATATATATATATATGTATATATATATATATATATATATATATATATATCCCACTACATATTTCGCCAATGTAGTACCGTTGTTCTGTCATTCACTGCTTGATATGGGTGGAAGTCAGTCCACCGAAATATTAGTCCTTAGTTTTGAACCAGAGTGTTTTAATGGGCCTTTTATACTTGAGACGTGTCCTGTTTTAATTTATTTACCACACACACACACACACACACACACACATATATATATATATATATATATAGTATATATATATATCATATATATATATATATATATATATAGATTATATATATACATACATACATACATACATACATACATACATACATATATATATGTATGTAAATATATATATATATACTATATATATATTATATATATATATATATATATATATATATATATATATATAATTGGTTAGAAAGGTTTGGTGCCTGGGTTGGAGGACAACAATGTCTATACGTGGAAAACAAAATATATGGGAACAAAATACATTTTAATACAGAAATGTTGTACCATTAAACCTATCACTGACAGAAAACAGAATCCTGAATACACAAAAAAAATAACGCTAAAAATAAAAATAATCATTTTAATGATCCTGATGACGCATATATTTCGAATAAAGACGAACAAAGACAATAAAAAAAAACCGGCTGAAAAGAAAGGAAGACTTGATAAGAGAAGAGAATTATTGGTTCTTGAGTCCGAGGGATTTGCAGTTAATTCCAAGTTGATGCTGGATGATCGAGGCGCATGCGCAGGGGATTGAACGCCAAGGGGCCTTGAACCGTTATGAGAGGAATTAAATCCCTTAGGAGAGTTAGAAGTTCTTGAATGCTTTCGCTGCGCGACGATAGCGTCAACCAGAATTTACATTGATACTCTCTCTCTCTCTCTCTCTCTCTCTCTCTCTCTCTGTATATATATATATATATAAAATATATTATAATATATATATATATATATATATATATATATAATATATGTATATATATATATGTGTGTATTATATATATTTATATTATATATATATATATATATACATATATATATGTATCTATATATATAATATATATATATATATATATATATATCATATATATCAATATATATATATGTAACGTATATATATATATAATATATATATATATATATACATACATATATATATATAACTAACTTACCATACATTGATTAAACTCCTCTCGTAGTCTCTTATTTTCCACTGTCGATTAACTGGTTCATTATACGACACTTAATCTGAAACGTCAAGCAGTTAGGCTCTCTCCTGTCATTCATTGCTTTAAAAAGAAAAAAAAAAGTTGGAGGGGCTGGACAGCAAAATAATGGGATCAGAAAATAAAGCAGATGAAGTACAAGGAACTAAAGATAGAACGGGGAGTTAACCAAGGAAGTAATAGCAAAAAGGGAAGGGATACGGAGGTAAATTAAAAGGCTAAATTAAACCCGTCGTTTAACCCGATATTTCATTCATCAACTATAAAGATTTCTGTATAACCATGTAGGTCGTTCCCTCATTTCATATTACAATGCTCATTTGAAAAACTGCAATGCTAATATGTGCCTGAAATCATTCCACTACATGACAAATAACAAATATTGCGGAGAGAGAGAGAGAGAGAGAGAGAGAGAGAGAGAGAGAGAGAGAGAGAGGTTTAAAGAATGACAAGGTGTCGGTGATGGGAGGGATAGGTAGATACCAGAAGAGTGCTTATCCCAATGAATTCGTAAATCTGGACTGGCTAGGTTTGGCTATGTCCCAAGAAACAAAAGTAAATTGCCTTTCAAATCAATGTTTAGACATGAAATTCTCCTAATAAAAATTAGGGGAGGGTGAGAAGTCCCGTCTCAGAGAACCTTACCAATCAATCGACTATACTCTGTTTTTTTCCATCTGTCCACCCGCCTGTGGTGTTTGCGTATGGTAACACTGCGTCCCGGGCTTTAGATAGTTACGCTATGTGTAAGTTTTAGGTAAATAAAAGGTTATCTGGGTGTACATTTACAACTGAAAAAGTGTTTTAATGATTTATTGTGTGCGAATTACACCGTTAATATTCGAAATAGGATATTATTATAATTGCTGAATGTAACTATCTAAAGCCCGGGACGCAGTGTTACCATACGCAAACACCACAGGCGGGTGGACAGATGGAAAAAAACAGAGTATAGACTGAAAGATGTTGGCAAAAAACGATGACCCAAACTTCCTGAAATACATAGTAGTAATGTCAACAGTGCACCATGGGGATCCACAAAAAAAAGTCTATTATCGGTAGAGAAGAGATATAAACATAAAAGTCTCACACAGAAAGCAAATGGCGTTCTTACCTTTAAAACATATAAATACATAAAAGCAAAGTAAATAAAAAATAAATAAAATAACGCAACGGAGTAAGTATTCCAAACAAGATAAAATACCCTTTTTCAAAAATCCTCAGTTTAGAATCAGATTCCCCGCATTAAAATAACTGATAATTTCATTATATATGTATATATTTTTTTAATGGGAAAGCACAACATCAATTATCACAATGCTCTAACATAAGACCGGAAACCACAAGGGACAGAATTTGCAATTAGACTTACATTTTAAATTCATGTGGTGATGTAGATCTCTCTCTCTCTCTCTCTCTCTCTCTCTCTCTCTGTCATTCAGTTATGAATGATGTCAGTATCTTTCGCCCCTCCCTCTCTCTCTCTCTCATTCATTTATGAGTGATGTTATTTTTTGTGAAGATGTTTACTGAGCCTATCTGAATAGGAAAGTCTCTCTCTCTCTCTCTCTCTCTCTCACCCTTGCTAAACACAATTGTCATTATAACCAGGATGAATAATGATCGTGTGTATGTGTGTGTGTGTGTGTGTGTGTGCCTTCCTTGCTCTTCCAGCCTTCTTCTCCAATGCAGGCCGTCCTCTGATATATGTCGCAGCAGCAGATGCATTATGAGGCAGGCGCCTGCTCTGACCTGTAAACCAGTGTTGCCAACTGTAGGGTAATTGCCCTACGCGTAGGGTAATATGGGCAAAATCTTAGGGTAATTGTAACAAGGTAGGTTTTGATCAATATGCTTATTAATATTCATGATATTGCATATAAACATAATCTAAAGA
>NC_061090.1:65808958-65811458 GCF_015104395.2 Macrobrachium nipponense | reverse complement strand
TTATTATTATATTATTATTGGAAGGAGACCCTCTTTCAAAAAAGTTTCTCTCGGTAAACGTTGGCCACTAGATCGACCAATATTTTGATCTATTTGTTCATTTACTGTGACAAATAAATAAATTTTCAAACAATTCACCGAAATTGACTCCTCCTGATGAGTAATATCGGCACAATACTCGCCAGTTGTAGCAGCAGAGAGAAAGCTATTATTAGAAAAATAGAGAAGACTATTTACAAGTTGAATGCAGCTGATACAGCAATATCTTTCAATAATATTATTATTATTATTATTATTATTATTATTATTATTATTATATTATTATTATTATTATTATTATTATTATTATTCCGACGATGAACCCTATTCATATGGAACAAGTCTAGCACATTCAAGCTTCAAAAGATTATGGTGTTCAATAGAAAAGTAGAAGGTCATAAGAAATACAGAAAAAAATAGATTCATTAGGTTTGATCTGGTGAAATGATTTCAAGATTATTTTCTTTCATGCTGGGCATTGCTTCTTAGTTACATATATATAGGTGTATATATATAGGTGCATAAATATATATATATATATATATATATATATATATATATATATATATATATTCATTCATACACACACACACACTCACACACACATATATATATATATATATATATTAATATATATATATATATATATATATATATATATATATATATATATATATATATATATATATATATATATATATATATATATACATATATATATATATATATATAATATATATATATATATATATATATATATATATGTAACTAAGAAGCAATGCCCTGCATGAAAGAAAATAATCTTGAAATCATTTCACCAGGTCTAACCTATTCTTCTCTTCCTAACTTATTAACTAATATTATAGACAGAACATCTCTTTGAAAAGAATCAGCCGTTAATATTTATTCATTTCATTTTTTTTATTCTATTTTTTCCGAGCCAAGACGAAATGGCAATTCGGAGGATGTATGCCCTAACGAGTTTTTCGAAGTTGAAAGAAAAAAGAAAAAAAAAATCTTAAGCTGGTGTTCATTACCTTAATGTTGCAAGTTTGGCAACATTTTTTCAAGACCCGATGATGTATTGCACTCACGGGATATTAGGCTGGAAATTATCCTCTTAAAATGAGTCTATTAATGCTCTGTTTGGGACTCACACAAAAAAAGGGGGATACAGGAAGAAACATATTCTTTTTAATGTCTTGTTTGGGAGGAAAAGGATATTGGACAAATATGATATTTCTTTTTCTTTTTTTTTTGAAGGGGGTTGAGAGGAAAGGAAGGATGGGTTAGGAATGAACTTGTGAAATATTTACAGAATATGTCATTGAAAACTGTCCTTACTCAAGGAAATAATGAACATGTTCAGAGCAATAATCCAGTCTTAATAAGGATTTTAAAAATTAGATGTGAAATGTTCAAAGAACATAAAAATGAAAATTCAAAGAACTACTCTCCTCAGATAGAAAATATATTCTTAAGGATTTGTAAAATTCAATGTGAAAAGGTTCGACGAAAAAAATATTTGTTAATTTTTCTTTTTACTTTGTCTGTCCGTCCGCTCTTTATCTGTCCGCCCTCAGATCTTAGAAACTACAGAGGCAAAAGGGCTGAAAATTGGTATGTAGATCACCCACCCTCCAACCATCAAACATACAAAATTGAAGCCCTCTAGCCTCGGAAGTTTTTATTAGTTTTCTATGAAAGAAAACTATTGTGCCGGCTTTGTCTATCCGTCCGCACTTTTTCTCTCCTCCCTCAGATCTACAAAACTACTGAGGCTAGATGGCCACAAATTGATATGTTGATCATCCACCCTCCAATCATCAAATATTTACCTAAGGTTGAAGTTAGCCATGACCGTGGCTGAGAGTTTCATGGGCCGTGGTTGAGTTTCATACAGTATTATACGCTGTACAGAAAACTCGAGTGCGCCGAAGAAACTGCAGCGCATTTTTGACTTGTTTATTAGTTTTTATACATAAAATTAATGATTTTCACCAAATTCTTTGGATAATTAAAGCATTCAAACTTGTGATAATAATCTATCCATTTCACAATATGACTTCGATGTACTGTCGGCCAAAAAACTCGTGGGAGAGTTTCATAATTTTTCGTTCACTTGCCTGACGCACGATTCATGCCTTATTTATCGATTTTTCTTTTCAAATAGGAAAGAAATCGTATGTAATGACGTTAAAAACAGTCACTGATATCTTTAGACTGGTGTCTGATGAATACTTTAGATGGAGAGGAAGAGATTTTTAAATCTCCACTTGAAATCTTTGATAGGTGTCTAATGAATAAGCAAACGTATCTTTGATGGATGAGAGATTCAGTTAGGCTTACTCTTTTTGTTTTGTTTTTTATCGGTGGCCAGTGAATACCACGGATAGGGAGGGAAACAGTTTCAATGATGCATGCATTTTTTTTCTTCAAAACCTAAAGAATACATTTTATT
>NC_061090.1:65798958-65803958 GCF_015104395.2 Macrobrachium nipponense | reverse complement strand
TAAGTATATATACTATATATATATATATATATATATAATATATAATATATATATATATATATATATATTCATCTATTTAAATATATATACACATATGTATACATGTATGTATATATTATATATATATATATATATATATATATATATATATATATATATATATATATATATATATATATATTTTCCAAATAGAAGGCTTATGAATGATAACCTTTTTTTTTCAAACATAATATTTTGAAGCTGATTATTATACGGCCTCAAAAGGCAGTGTATGGAGGTGTATTCTACATAAAAATGCATTAAATTAATTTGTTAATTTATTTCTGTCTTTTTTGTAAAAACGGATCACTCAATTTCTAAATTTCATATTTTTCTTTCAGTTGCTTCTTTCAAATACTCTTTGGAAGATTGAATCTCCGGTCAATGTCAATGGGGTTCATCTTTTGAATAATAATAATAATAATAATAATAATAATAATAATAATAATAATAATAATAATAATAATAATAATAATGAATACCATATTTTTGGAAGCTTAAATTTTATGGCAAAGCAATGGCCCCCACTGGTGGGTTTGTTAAATGTGAATAGGGTTCATCGTCTGAATTATTATTATTATTATTATTATTATTATTATTATTATTATTATTATTATTATTATTATTATTATTATTATTTATTTATTTATTTATTTATTATTATTTTTTTTGGGGGGGCTCTATCACAGTCCTCCAATTCGACTGGGCGGTATTTATAGAGTAGGGTTCCGGGTTGCATCCTGCCTCCTTAGGAGTCCATCACTTTTCTTACTATGTGCGCCATTTCTAGGATCACACTCTTCTGCATGAGTCCTGGAGCTATTTCAGCCTCTAGTTTTTCTAGATTCCTTTTCAGGGATCTTGGGATCGTGCCTAGTGTTCCTATGATTATGGGTACAATTTCCACTGGCATATCCCATATCCTTCATATTTCTATTTTCAGGTCTTGATACTTATCCATTTTTTCCCTCTCTTTCTCTTCAACTCTGGTGTCCCATGGTATTGCGAAATCAATGAATGATAATTTCTTCTTGATTTTGTCAATCTCTTTCAGTTTACTCAAGTCAGATCTCATCACCATGATTTGCTTTCCAGGCGCCTTTTCCAAGGTTGGTTGTGTTGTTGGTGTTGGTGTTCGTATCCCCATCAGTTCTGATACTAATCTTGCTCCTGCATATGCCAAGTTATTTGTTTCTGTGATACTGGTGGTGTGTATTATTCCCATTATTTCATTGACCTCACTTGTTTTCTCCCTTAATTTCTTGGTGTTGTAGGCTTTCATGGAGGGGATCTTTGTTCTCTCTGTATCTGGCTTCATCCATTGTCTCATCTTTTCTACCCATTCCGTCCTCTCTGTTACTTCGTCGGTGTTTCTTCGTGTGTCATTGTTTGATACCTCACCATCACTGTTGTCTTCTATGGCATCGTCTCTCAGTTCGTCTTCTTGTAATTCATTGCCGTGTCATTTCCCTTTCCATTTCTTCTCTTTCTGTTGGGGAGAGCCAGTTCTTTTTCTTTATGTTTCTAACTTGGTCTAACTATTATTATTTTTTTTTTCTTTTGCTCTATCACAGTCCTCCAATTCGACTGGGTGGTATTTATAGTGTGGGGTTCCGGGTTGCATCCTGCCTCCTTAGGAGTCCATCACTTTTCTTACTATGTGCGCCGTTTCTAGGATCACACTCTTCTGCATGAGTCCTGGAGCTATTTTCAGACCTCTAGTTTTTTCTAGATTCCTTTTCAGGGATCTTGGGATCGTTGCCTAGTGTTCTATGATTATGGGTACAATTTCCACTGGCATATCCCATATCCTTCTTATTTCTATTTTCAGGTCTTTGATACTTATCCATTTTTTCCCTCTCTTTCTCTTCAACTCTGGTGTCCCATGGTATTGCGAAATCAATGAGTGATAATTGCTTCTTGATTTTGTCAATCAACGTCACGTCTGGTCTATTTGTACGTATCACCCTATCTGTTCTGATACCATAGTCCCAGAGGATCTTTGCCTGATCATTCATTTTCTATCACTCCTTCAGGTTGGTGCTCGTACCACTTATTATTGCAAGGTAGCTGGTGTTTCTTGCACAGGCTCCAGTGGAGGGCTTTTGCCACTGAATCATGCCTCTTTTTGTACTGGTTCTGTGCAAGTGCCGGACATTCGCTTGCTATGTGGTTTATGGTTTCATTTTTCGTATTGCACTTCCTACATATGGGAGAGATATTATTTCCGTCTATCGTTCTTTGAACATATCTGGTTCTTAGGGCCTGATCTTGTGCCGCTGTTATCATTCCTTCAGTTTCCTTCTTGAGCTCTCCCCTCAGTAGCCATTGCCACGTGTCATCGCTGGCTAGTTCTTTAGTCTGTCTCATGTATTGTCCGTGCATTGGTTTGCTGTGCCAGTCATCTGTCTGTTTGATTCTCCTGTCTCTGTATATTTCTGGGTCTTCGTCTACTTTTATCAGTCCTTCTTCCCATGCACTCTTGAGCCACTCATCTTCACTGGTTTACAGATATTGCAGTGCTCTATTCTTGATGTTGACGCAGTCCTCTATACTTAGTAGTCCTCTCCCTCCTTCCTTTCGTGTTATGTATAGTCTGTCCGTATTTGCTCTTGGGTGTAGTGCTTTGTGTATTGTCATATGTTTCCTAGTTTTCTGGTTTATGCAGCGGAATTCTACCTTCGTCCATGCCACTATTCCTGCGCTGTATCTGATTACTGGAACTGCCCATGTGTTTATGGCTTTCATCATATTTCCGGCATGAGTTTTGACTCGCGTATCGCCTTGAATCTCTGCATATATTCTTTCCTCATCGTGTCCTTCATCTCTTGGTGTTTTATATCCCCTCCTTCCATTATTCCCAGGTATTTGTATCCCGTCTCATCTATGTGTTTGATGTTGCTCCCATCTGGTAGCTTTATCCTTTCAGTTCTCGTTACTTTGCCCTTTTGTATGTTGACTAAGGCACATTTTTCTATTCCAAACTCCATCCTGATGTCCCCAGATACAATCCTTACAGTCTGGATTAAGGTATCTATTTCCTTGATGCTCTTACCATACAACTTGATGTTGTCAATGAACATCAGATGGTTGATTCTGTTGCCTCTTCTTGAGTTGGTACCCAGCATCCATCTTCTGCAGAAACTTTTTTGTCATGGGAATCATAGCTACTACCAAGAGTAGTGGGGACAGTGAGTCGCCCTGGAAGATCCCTCTCCTGATATTAACCTCGGCTAGTCTTATTCCTTATTATTATTATTATTATTATTATTATTATTATTATTATTATTATTATTATTATTATTATTATAATAACAAATAATAATAATAATAATAATAATAATAATAATAATTAATATAATAATAATAATAATAATAATAATAATAATAATAATAATAATAATAATAATCTATAGCTGACATATAGGCAAGGGTACTGTACTTGAAATTCAATATATATAAATTCAGAACAAATAACACAGACCAACGTCGGTTCATAAACATAAGTCTAATAAATGTACAACACATTTCTTGACCTTGTCGAATATTTTAACATAATACAGCCTCGCCGAGATCTTCATTTTGAGACACGCCGGAGGAACTATCAAACCTCTCGTAAAAGCGTTCCATATTTCCTCATAACAGCTCCCATAAGAATCTTTATGAACGAGAGATTCTCTCGTAAGGATCAAGCCGAGGGGGCCTTAGCGCGCTCCGTTCAGAAGGTCCCACATTTGAGGTTCCGGAAAACGTTCGCGTTCTATCAAGGATCTTAGCGCGCCGCAGCGTTCAGAAGGTACCACATATGAATTTTTAGAAAAAGTTTGATTTCTCCAATACAATTATCAAGGATCTTAGCGCGTCGCGGCGTTCAGAGGGTCCCGGATACGAATTTTTAGAGAACGTTAGAGCGCCCAGTTCAGAAAGCCCCAGATCTTAGAGCAGCGCCACGTTCAGAAGACCACCGATACGACGATCTGAAAAAAGTTTGAGTTCTTTAACACAAAAGTCAAGGATCTCAGCGCGCCACCGCGTTTGGAGGGTTTCAGATGCGACGTACAGAAAACGTTCGCGTTCTTTAATACATACGTCAAAGATTTATAAAGTCAGGCTGACTTCAGAAACGCGTTATTTTTTTTTCCTTGCCGGTTCTGGAAAGGCGATCATAACCTCAAAATCTAAAAGTGAATTATTATCCCCCATATCGAAAGCCAAATGACTTATATAAAGAGGCACTATCGTTTTCCGATGGTGAAGGAGGAATGCAATATCTGGAAATGATGATGATGATGCTGATGATGAAGAAGAAGAAGAAGAACGGCTCCAGTGGGAGTTAGAGAGAGAGAAAAGGAATCTATATATTTTCGTGTTATCATTTTGATAGTGAATATGAATATTACAATAGTTTTTATTTTTTGAGACTGGATTAATTGAGAAAAAATAAACTTTTCTTACGATAGATTTTTATATATATATATATATATATATGTATGTATACACACACACACACACACACACACATATATAATATATATATATATGTGTGTGTGTGTGTGTGTGTATTATATGATATAATATATATATATATATATATATATATATATATGATATATAATATATATATATATATATATATATATGTACATATATACATATATATATATATATATATATATATATATATATATATATATATATAATATAAATAATATCTTATGTGTGTGTGTTGTGTGTGGGTGTGTGTGTATAGTATAAGTGTTTTTGTGTGCACGTGCGTGTATGTGAAAGATTTGGAAGAACCAGTAAATTCAATAATGAAAATAATATGAAAAATAATTGTATTTATTGTGTGTTCTTTCGGTTATCATTTTTATCATTGTTCAAAGATTGAACCCTTTTCATACGGAACAAACCCACAGGGTCATTTGACTTGGAATCCAAGCTTCCAAAGAATATTGTGC
>NC_061090.1:65766458-65796458 GCF_015104395.2 Macrobrachium nipponense | reverse complement strand
TTTAAAAAAGGCCTTATTAAGCGACGTTTCGGGGTCCAGCCCCATCATCACGGCTGTAAAAAGGATTAATACACATAAATGTAATAAAAAAGACTCATCCTAATAACTAACATACATTTAAAATTCATAGAAAACCTACTACATTGCTAAGAAAATTACCATCTCAAGTGAAAGGAAGAAGTCGAGTGACCAGAAAAAGAAGGAAAGGTTCCAAGTAAACATAGTTATGGCAGGTAAAGAGGGATAGCGGTAGTTTGATCGTTTAATTTTGGAACTATTGTTTTTATGGGAAGCGATTCGAAGACAGCAAGCTCTTGAGGAGAAGAAGCCCGTGTAATGATTTTAAAGTGTTTGTATTCTATATTGAATTTGCATTTTTTTTAATGGTCGAGAATGTTCGAGAATTCTGGTGAAGACAACCGGACACCTGTTCTATAACTCACCCCCCTGTGGCAATCAATGCGAACTTTAAAAGCCTCACAGCCTACGTGAGGCCCCGACATAATTTCTCAAACTACATTTGGGACACGAAAATAAATAGACTGCATTGGAAGTCAGAAGAGGGCTCAGATTTTCTTTATATCTAAATAGAGACCCAATAGTTAATGGGTTTCTTACGATTAGTTGACTTTTTATGGCCGGACAATGTTCACGTATTCAACGTTTAACTTTGGTATAAAACGTTGTATCACTGATAAACGGGACATTAGCAAAGAAAGTCATTCTAGGAGCAGTTGGTCTGTTATTTTTCTCTATTAATTTTTTATTTAAAAACTTGGTTAGGTATTTGAAGAAAACCTTAGCTGGATAGCAGTTATCGGTGAAGTACTGTTGTAAAACAGTAATCTCATTGTGAAATTCAGACCAGCCAGAGGAGAGAGATAATGCCCTGTGGAAGAGTGTATATAAATTTGTCCCTAGTCCAGTAAGTCTTTTTTTTCTAAAAATTGAGGTGTTAAAACCGTCCGAATTACGTGACACCTCTATATCTAAGAAAGAGAGCTTATTATCATTTTCATAATCAGTTGTAAACTTGATATTAGGGTGGGCTGAATTGGCAAATTGTAAGAAGGAATCAGCCCTGTCTCTGTCTCGAAAAAGAATAAACGTATCATCAACGTAACGGCAATAAAAGAGAGGATGATTAGCTAGAGGGCAATTGTCCACCAATCGCTCCTCCAGTTCACACATAAAAATATTCGCAAAGACTGGGCCTAAAGGACTGCCCATAGCCATACCATCACTTTGTACATAGGAATTCCCATTAAAAATTAAGGCGGTGTCCTGCACTGCCAAAGTTAAAAGCTTCTTAAAATTGCCATAATTAAAACCATGAAAGAGAACATCATTATTAGTAAAATTCTTGTTTAAAATAATTTGAATTGTTTCTTCCACAGGGATACTGGTGAACAAAGACTACATCAAGGCTAACCATAAAAAGATCCGAATCTTGAGACAATATTCTTTCTTTAAATTGTTCAGCGTTTTTAATGGTATAATTATGAGAGAATTCTGTTAATAGCGGTACTAAGTATTTAGCCAACTCGTAATTGTGGGCGTCATAAGATGTTAGAATCGGTCTTAATGGAACACCCTCCTTGTGTACCTTAGGAAGGCCATACATCACACCGTAAGAACCACCAGTGCTGCTCAAGTTTTGATACGTATTATTGTTAATAATTTCCTGGTCCAAGAGAGATTTCAAAAACCGGATGATTCTATCCTCACAACGGAAGCTAGTGGCAGTCAGGACTACCCAAACTCTGAAATTTCGTAGTGTCATTTAGGATGTTTTCAATTTTCTGTATATAATCAGTCTAATTGAGTAAAACAACACCACTACTTTTTTCCGGTCTAATAATAATAAGGTTTTCCTGTTTTCCAAGATTTTTCAGAATTTCTAGGTCCTTTCTGTTAAAGAAAGGTGTCCAGTTTGTAATTAAATTATTCTAAGTTTTATGGGCTATAGTATAAAGCTGTGATCGAAAACCTTCCACATTGATCATTCGATTAGTGTTTACTAAGCGAGAACATAGCAGTTCCAGGGGAGCAAATAACTTGCAGTAAGAAGGTTTATAACAAGGAAAACAATATTCTAGTCCAAAAGACAATAGAAACTCCTCCCTTTCAGAGAGTTGGTAATCAGAATAATTGAATACAACATCATTGTTATTAGAAAACTTTGGAATGTAAATACCTAAATTAAACAATTTCCTTTTGTGGACATTTTTAACATGGAGAACATAGGAATTAATAGATTTATTTAAAAAAGTATTTAAAAATAATGCAATCTAGCATAGAAAAATTACTCGGTAGTCAATAATTGTGAATGTTGCTGGGATAATTGTCTGATGATCCTGTTCTTGCTCTTGATCTCTAGGTCGAGTAGTTGTTTCGTTGCATCGGCATAAAATGGAGTACTGTACAGAATAATTCTATATAGCTTGAACTTTACGAAATTCGGTACAATGTTACAATCTTGCAGTACTGTAGAAACTCTAGGTCCAATTCAGCCTTCCGGAGTTTACGGGTAACTTTCTCCAAGCTCCGGACAACACCCAGTACTGACAGAGAATAGCGCAGTCGAACCAGTAAGTGAAACTCGGAGACCCCAGCAGAACGAGCCCGAATCAGGAACAGAACATCCATGACGAAGTGGAAAACAGGGACGGCTACGAGGCGTCAGCGAAGTGACAGACAGTAATCACCCTCGATACATCACAGGAAAACAGCAGTCGTTCGAAATATATTCTCAAGGAAGCAAGGGGAACGTCTTCTGGTAATTTAAAAAGGCTTTATTAAACCCTCTTCTGACTTCCAATGCAGTCTATTTATTTTCGTGTCCCAAATGTAGTTTGAGAAATTATGTCAGGGCCTCACGTAGGCTTTTAAAAGATCGCATTGATTGCCACAGGGGGGTGAGTTATAGAACAGGTGTCCGGTTGTCTTCACCAGAATTCTCGAACATTCTCGACCATTAAAAAAAAATGCAAATTTAATATAGAATACAAACACTTTAAAATCATTACACGGGCTTCTTCTCCTCAAGAGCTTGCTGTCTTCGAATCGCTTCCCATAAAAACAATAATTCCAAAATTAAACAGTCAAACTACCGCTACCCCTCTTTATCTGGCCATAACTATGTTTACTTGGAACCTTTCCTTCTTTTTCTGGTCACTCGTCTTCTTCCTTTCACTTGAGATGGTAATTTTCTTAGCAATGTAGTAGGTTTTCTATGAATTTTAAATGTATGTTAGTTATTAGGATGAGTCTTTTTATTATATTTATGTGTATTAATCCTTTTTACAGCCGTGATGATGGGGCTGGACCCCGAAACGTCGCTTAATAAGGCCTTTTTAAATTACCAGAAGACGTCTCCCTTGCTTCCTTGAGAATATATCTCGAACGACTGCTGTTTTCCTGTGATATATAAATACAATACATATATATAGATAGATATATATATATATATATATATATATATATATATATATATATATATGTATATATATATATATATATATATATATCTATATATATATATATAATCATCTATATGTATATTATATATATATATTTATATACTATATATATACATCTATATATATATATATATATATATATATATATATATATATATAATATATATATATAGGATGGTATATATATATAGATATATATATATATATATATATATATATTATATATATATATGATATATGTATATACATATATATATATATATATATATATATATATATATATATATAACACACGCACACACACAAGCACACACACGCACACACAGACACACATATATTATATATAAATATTATATATATATAAATATATATATTTAATATAATATATTATATTATATTATGTTATGTTGTTATATTATATATATTATTTATATATATGTATAATATATAATAGATATCAAATAGAATTATATATATATTTATATATATATATATATATAGATATATTTATATATATATATATATATATATTAATCATATAGTATATATATACCTATATATATTCATATATATATATATTATATAGTAAGTACAATATATAATATCCTATATATATATATATACATATATACTATTATATATCTTATACATATCTCTCATATTATAATATACCTATAAATATATAGATCTATTATAATCTAATCAAGACATATTATATACAGATTATTAGTATATATTTATACATAATATTATAGGATATATAGATAATATATGCACACTTACTGCGCAAGTACACATAACCACGTTCCTCTCTCTCTCTCTCATTGTCTCTCTCTCGTCATCTCTCTCTCTTCCTCTCCTTACTTAATGCCTCTGTTACCTCAGCTTATTTAAAGCCCAGCCAAAACGCACAGCGGTTTCCCTTTGAAGGAACCGGCATAAATTACTCCATTAAAGGAAGACTGATTGTCTGTGTCTCAATCTCCCTAATGGTTCTTCCCCCCCAACCCCCCCCCCCCCCCCCCCCCCTTTCCCCCTAACACCCCCCCCCCCCCCCCGCCCCCTCTCACGACAATGAGCTTTATGCGCAGGGAAGGGGCCACGGAGTCTTCTTTGCAATTTAATAGAGTTCTTTCAAAGGTGTTTGATGGACGATAAGCAGGTGTAGCGACGGCAAATGTGCTGCACTGATAACGTGGTAAGAAAAGGGATTACTCACTAAGTGGTCAAAAGATCACACGAGTTTATGGATGTCTGTGAATATGTGGTTGTATGTATGTATAATTACACACACACACCACACACACACACGCACACACACACACACACACACATATATATATATATATATATATATATATTATAATATATATATATATACACATGGATATTCATCGTCACTTTCTATATCCAAACAGCCATTTGTCCGTACGATTCCTGTATTACTTTGATATATCTATCGGTAGATTACGTATATCTATGTATATATGTGTATATATTATACATACCATATTATTAACATATATAATTATACATACATATATATTTTATATATAATTACATGTACACATATATTATATATATAATTATATGCATCATATAATATGGTATATATACAATATACACATAATTACATATATATCAAAATATAACAGGAATCGTACGAAAAAAAAAATGGCTGTTTGGTTAGACAAAAATGATGGCGAATGTCCTGCTAATAAACGTATAAAAAAAAAAATTCAAACGAACTGGAAAAGCTTTTCACTCGAAGGGTAATGAAATTAGGAATCTTTTGGAGTGTGAAATTGTGGTCCTGCTTTCTCATTTTGAATTTTGTGAAATTGTGTTTGGCTGATAAATTTCACGGTTGTAGGTAATGTTTCTCTGTTCGACTTACAATTATTGATATCATTCAAATCAAATGTTTATTTTATTCCTGATATCAATAATTTAAAATTTGTTCATTTATGATATCAGGCGATAAACGTCAGCCATCTTCTACGGTAAACTACATAATAATGAGAGTTCCTGATAATGAAATGTTTTATAACGTGTAAACCCTAGTAATGAGATGTTTTATAATGTGTGATTTATAGAGCAGAATAAAATATGGAATTTAGGACAAAGGCCAAGCACTGGAACCTGAGAGGTCATTCAGCGCTGAAGGGAAAATTGACAGTGAAAATGTCTCGAACTTAAATCAATTGTTAGGGGAGGGTGGAGAGTCACATTGAAGAAAGGGAATATGAAAGGAGGTAGAGTAAAGGGAATGAAAATGGTTGCAACTATGGGGTCGAAGGGACGCTGCAAATAATATCTAGCAATGCCTACAGTGCACCCCGTGAGGTGCGTGTGATTTATGACTCGAACCTGGCAAATAAATGTTAAAGCCTTTCGCCAGAAGGAAATTATATTTCATTCTTGCGACATTATATTTTAAGTGAAATTATATTTTAAGTTACTGAATAATAAAATAAACGGAGAACCTGTTCCATTATTTCATTTTGACATAATTCCATTGGGTGGTCGATAGATTCGACGAAAATAGACATTTATGAAAAAAATTAGGACCTCAATGGAGTTGTAATTAACCAATAGCATTGCAGCAATTAGATTTATATAATGGCGAATCGGATTTGTGAATGGGCTGCAATTTGCTGGGAAATTGAAATGAAACGCGTTTGTAAAAGTGGTTTTGATTAGAACGACTGAGTCGCAGTAAAAAAAAAAAAATAATAATAAGTTTGTCATGGACTTGACGCTGCATAATAAAACGCGCCCGAGTGAAAAAAAAATCAAGATTTTACAACTCGAGGAAAGATCAACATTTGTCATAAGGGAATTATCGGGCTAATTTTAGTATAATTTCTCTCTGCAACCATGAGCGTTACCAAGAGCACCAGACTGTAAAGTAATGTAGGCGAATTATTTAATCTGAAAAACCTTGGCGATGGAATAAGTGCGAAAAAAATGCAACTAAAGAGAAGAGGCACAATACTAAACAAGAAAAAACAAACAAACACACACACATATACATATATATATATATATATATATATATAATATATATATACCATATATATGATATATATAATATATATATGTATACCCATATATATGGATAATACATATATATCAATATATAATATTAATATAAATATATAATATAATAATATATATATATAATATAATATTATATTATTATATAATATTAAATATATATATATATTATAAATATATAAATATATATAATAAATTAATATAATAATATATATATTATATATTTAATAAATTATATATATATATATTAATAAAATATATAATTTAATATATATATTATAATTATAAATAAATTATATTAATATTATTAATTATATATAATATTATATAGTATAATAATAATTAATAATTTTTAATATAATATATATATGTATATATATATATACATATATATATATATATATATATATATATACATATAGATAATAAAACGTATATAATATAAGGCGCCCATAAAAACACCAAAATATAGAGAGAAAAAATACTACATTTCAGAGACTGCTGTCTCCCTTTTCAGGTAGATGAATGACAAAAGTTTACAGAAAAGGTGGTATTTATACCAAGAGGTCCATCCACAGGTAAGCCAATTTTAGGTCACTCCCGCTGATAATCTTCCTTTAATCAGCGGGAACATTTTTACCTGTCATATATATAAAACATATATAATAATATATATATATATATATAATAATATATATTATATATATATATATATATATGTAATATATATAATATAATATATATATATAAAGATAAAATACCACTTTCTGTTGCCGCCAACCACAACCACTTAGAAAATCGACGAGAGAGAGAGAGAGAGAGAGAGAGGAGGAGGAGGAGAAATAGACGAGCTGACAGAAACTTCTCAAAAGAAATGGATTCCACTCGTTAAAGAAAATAAAGATAAATAAATAAAAATAGAAAAGAAGGAACCACCTGCCGGCAACAATGTGGTCGAGGAGCATGAATGACCTGAAATAAAGATTTCTGCGAAGGGGAAGGATGCCATCTGGGGCAACCTTTGTCCAGTGTGTACCCATGTCTGTTTCAGTGGGCATTGACACAATAGGCGAATTTCTTGCCACCTACTTCCTTCCTTGCAACCATTTCCGAATGGGAGCCTTTGCCCCAGGAGAGACGTAATACATTATTTTATTTATTATTCTTGGTTGGCTGAACGGAAGATGTGGCAACTCTCTGGTTATGTATTATTCTGCTAGAGAGAGAGAGAGAGAGAGAGAGAGAGAGAGAGAGAGAGAGAGAGAGTCTTCGTTTGGGCGAGAACAACCTTTCTCACGAATCTAATCAAAGCTCCTCATGACATTTTATTCAGTGCGAGACGATGACGGTCTTCCATCGCCGTACTGTTACACCGGACCAGAATTGAGCTAACTTTAAAGAAGATTGAGACTAAAGAATATTTGGGATTCTGACTCTCTCTCTCTCTCTCTCTCTCTCTCCAGAAATGAGCTAATTTTAGAGAAAACTGAGACAAAGAATATTTGGGATTTTGTGACTCTCTCTCTCTCTCTCTCTCAAGAAAAGAGCAAAGTTCAGAGAAAACTGAGGGAAAAAGAATATTTGGGATCTCTCTCTCTCTCTCTCTCTCTCTCTCTCTCTCTCTCTCTCTCTCTCTCTCCAGAATTGAGCTAGCTTTAGAGAAGATTGAGTCAAAGAATATATATTTGGGATTCTGTGACTTTCAATATTTCTCTCTCTCTCTCTCTCTCTCTCTCTCTCTCTCTCTCTCTCTCTCTCTCTCTCTCTCTCTCTCTCTCTCTCTCTCCACACTAAAAAATGAAATGTATTTCCTAAGATATAACACATAAATGTATGAAAAAACATATGAAGAAATGTTTTGAAACAATTTTTAAAACAACCCTAGTTGATGACTGAAGAAATCTTTGAAAAATTTTAACCACTATTGATGACTTAAGATTCTTTGAGTGTTTCAAATCAAAAAGTACCGAGGTCAAGACAGTCTCGGTATTCTTACCGAATGCTTTGAAGAGTTTGGTCAGAAGTAAATCATTTTAAGAGAATCTGAGGACACGAAAAAAAAAGTGGACTTGAGGGCTGGTGGAGTTACGAAAAATCGAAATTTGTATTCAAGTGTCGTTCCGTCTATTCTTTCAGATATACATACACATATTAGATCACTGATAGTACATGTATGTCGTATACGAGTTATATATATATATATATATATATATATATATATATATATATATATATATATATATATATATATATATATATATATAATGTGTGTGTGTATGTGTGTGTGTGTGTGCGTTTATGTCTGTGTGTGTTTCGCTTTCATGCACTTATCTGAGATGTTAAGTCTTTGAATTTAATTCTATTTGAAATCTTATTTAAAAATTTTAATATTCTAAGCGTTTTTCCATCTTTGCAAAGAACCTAGTCTGCTCTCATTACACAAACTTACAGTCGTATTAATACCTATATAGCAACAGACAATCACAAAAATCAATCCAGATTTCAAAAGGAACTTGTACGAATCTCATTGTCTCTGGAAATTCATTCCTCACTTTGGATTTCAGTTGGTGTAATATTATTCCCCTGTCTTGTTTGAATTATGTCATGTATTTATTACTGGTCACTTTCTTTATCTGGCTGAAGAAACGGTGAAAAAAAAAACAGATGAAAAATAAACTGAAACATGTTCAAGAATATTTATATTGAAAAACTCACAAGTATAATAAGTGTATGTGGGTATTACATTTCTCATCCAGAATTTCGACAGAAAAATCAACTTGATATGCTCTTCCCTTCCCTTCCCTCCCCAATCTACAGAGAGAGAGAGAGAGACTAAGTTAAAGAAAGATAAATCAATCAAGACTGAACAAGCTTTGATTAATTGACAGACGTGAAAACGGTGGACGACGCCTTTGTTCCCTGTAAAGGTCAAGATTGATGGACACCGATTGAATCAAATTGTTTTCGGAAGTTAGAGCCTCCAATATCAAAGTTCTCTCCACCCTTGATTGATAGGCTCTTGCATTCGGTATCGACGTGTTCACTTTGTTTGAAGAGTCGCTTCACGCTATCTTCCGTGAGGACCGTAGTTCGGTACTATAGTAGATTCACATCAGCTGTGCATTTGATGTCTAGGCCAGTCCCTTACGACGCTCCTGATAAGCCAGTCACAGGGCTGGAAACTCTCAGTCTCTCTCGAGAGTTTACATGGGAAGGATCTATGCTCCACCTCTCTGAGGTATACATCTTTCAAGAGAGGTGGAACATACATCCTGCCTATGTGAACTCTCCTGAGAGAGACTGAATTTCCAGCCCTGTGACTGGGTTATCAACAGCCAATCAGGAGCGTCGTAAAGGACTGGCCTAGACATCAAATGCACGCTTGATGTGAATCTACTGTTATCTACAGCAGGTGGCGCCCCTTGGTAAGGTGATTCCTGTCGACCTCGGAGTCGGACGTCGCTCCGTCGATTCGTTGCATTTTGTCGACTAGGTGAAATCAGATACCACTGTCAAGTAAGCTGATTCATGTTATAGAAAAAGATGATTTTGCTTTTGTGACATACTCACTTACAACTGTCGAGTATGTTGCATGTTCCCGAAGCTGATGATTTTACTTTAGTATTACATTTATTTATCTAGAACTGAGCAGTCTTGAAAATAATCTTATGATATTTTTAGGAAACAACCCCATCTCTGTCGAGTAAAGTCTTCATTGAATAACCTTGCATGCTTATTATGACTGATGAAAAATATTAGTTTATGAGTAAAATTATACCATTTATAATTATGGAATAAATCTATAATTGTTATATAATTCACGAATAAAATAATACTTACTATAATTCACGAATAAAATAACACTTTATTATAAATCACGAATAAAATGAATACTTACTATTTATTCGCGACAATAGGAAATTAACACTTATTATAAGTCACGAATAAAATTTGATTAATAAGATTCAATTGCTTTAAGTAATGAATAAAATTATAATGATCATAATTATTAAATAAAATTATATTAATTACGAATCATTACAGTTTATCAAACTGAACTCTCAAATTACTTTACTTAAACCACGAATTACACCTCCCCCAAAATAGAAGGCATTACATAAACCGGGAAGTATTACGTTTACTGAATAAATCTCAGATGTTTTCCTTCCTTTATTGACAGGAAAATTGTTCATTCAAATCTTGCGACTGTTGCTGAAGTAGTAACTACTACGGACTCCGGTGGCATATAAGGTTCTCTGAAGTCATCATTTATCAGTGTCCCTGCAGCTGGCGCTGCGATAATTCTCGTTCCTATTTTCCAAATGGACGCGATTTGTTATAGTGCAGGTTTGGTTTCCTTGGAAACTGTTTTGTATCTTTACTTTTGGCAGAGTTTTATATTGGTTTCCTTAGAAACTATTCTTATCTATAATTTTGGCAGAGTTTTATATTGGTTTCCTAGGAAAGTATTCTGTATCTTTACTTTTGGCAGTTTTATATTAGTTTATTGGGAAGCTATTTGGTATCTTTACTTTTGGCAGAGTTTTCTATTGGTCTCCTGGGAGAGTATTTTGTATCTTTATTTTTGGCAGAGTTTTTATTGGTTTCTTCAGAAACTATGCTGTATCTTTAATTTTGGCAGAATTTTACATTGGTATTATTGGAAACTATTCTGTATCTTTAATTTTGGCAGAGTTTTATTTTGCTATCCTTTGAAACTATTCTGTATCTTCAATTTTGGCAGAGTTTTATATTGGTTTCCTGGGAAACTATTCTGTATCTTTCCTTTTGGCAGAGTTTTATATTGGTTTCCTAGGAAAATATTCTGTATCTTTACTTTTGGCAGAGTTTTATATTGGTTTCGTGGGAAACTATTCTGTATCTTTCCTTTTGGCAGAGTTTTTTATTGGTTTCCTCGGAAGCTATGCTGTATCTTTAATTTTGGCAGAGTATTATACTGGTATCATAGGAAACTATTCTGTATCTTAAATTTTCGCAGAGCTTTATATTGGTATACTGGGAGACTATTCTTAATCTTTAAATTTGACAGAGTTTTATATTGGTTTCCTAGGAAAGTATTCTGTATCTTTACTTTTGGTAGTTTTATATTGGTATAATAGAAAGCTATTTGGTATCTTTACATTTGGCAGAGTTTTATATTGGCTTCCTGGGAAATTATTCTTTTTCTTTCCTTTTGGCAGAGTTTAATATTGGTTTCCTAGGAAACTATTCTGTATCTTTAATTTTGCGAGAGTTTTATATAAGTTTCCTGGGAAACTACTCTGTATCTCTACTTTTGGCGCAGTTTTATATTGATTTCCTGGTAAACTATTCTTGATCTTTAGATCTTTACTTTTGGCAGAGTTTTATATTGGTTTCCTAGGAAAGTATTCTGTATCTTTACTTTTGGCAGTTTTATTTTGCTATTAGAAAGCTATTTGGTATCTTTACTTTTGACAGTTTTATATTGGTTTATTGAAAAGCTATTTGGCATCTTTATTTTTGGCAGAGTTTTAAATTAATGTTATGGAATGCTATTTCACGATCTTCTCGTTTTTAAATGTGACGAGTAATGTGTAAGCTTAGCTTTGCTTGAAGTATTCTTTAGTAACTGGCATTACTGTTTCAATATGAAAACGAAAATTAGTTCGTCTTGTAGCATTCGTTATACTTAGCCCAATGGCTGTTTTACTGATAAAAAAAAATCCATATTTTTGTGTGTGTGGAGGATGGGGGGGCGGGGTGGGGGTGGGGGATGCGCGGGGTTTTTGGGGGATGCGCAAATTAATATTTGCTCATATAGATGTCTTTATTTTCGCTTCATTTGCATTTATTGTCAACTTACTTCAAATTCCAATCTCCTTTCAATTCATTTTAAAATTAAGTTTGGTTCCAATTCACTTCAAAAATTAATTCACTGTCAATTTACTTCAAATTCCAATATTCTCAATGCATTTAAAATTAAGTTTGCTTCCAATTCACTTCAAAAATTAATTCACTGTCAATTTACTTAAAAATTCAATCTCCTTTCAATTCGCTTTAAAATTAAGTTTGTTTTCAATTCACTACCAAAATTCATTGTTCAATCTCCTTTCAATTCACTTTAAAATTAAGTTTGCTTACCATTCACTCCAAAATTCATTTCACTTTCTAATTTATTTCAAAGTTCAATTTATTTTCAATTTACCTCCCAATTTATTCATTTAATCCTAATGTATTTCTAAATTGTATTTACTTTCAATTTACCTAAAAAATTCATTTTACTCTAAATTTACTTCAAGGTTCAACTGAATTTTAATTTACCTCCAAATTCAATTTAACTTCAATTGCCTTCAATACACTTCCATATTCAATTTACTTTTAAATTACTTCAAACAAAATTCAACTGACTTTCAGCTCACTACAAAATTCACTTTGCAGTCATTTCACTTCAAAATTCAGTTTACTTTAAATTCACTTTAAAATAAAAATCCATTTATTTAAAAAAAGTCAATTCACTTCAAATATTCAGTCTAACACGGAATTCACATCAAAATTAAATTTACTTCCACATTCCTTTCCATTTTGCCTTTTCCACTTTTTCTCTCCAGACACGGAAAGTCGGTCCCTCTGACGGTCACAATTATCCAATACTTTTCATTTTTCATTCCCCGTCTTATCCATCTCTCTCTCTCTCTCTCTCTCTCTCTCTCTCTCTCTCTCTCTCTCTCTCCATAATTCCCTCTTATTTCCCCACCGCTCCATTGTCAGTCACTCATGACAGGCTGAATATTCATTCCCAAGACAATCACGTATAATGGGAGTTGCCATCAATCACACACACTGGACTTCCACTGATTGATGACTTCATGGCACAGAGATAATCTATTATTGACCATCAATCTTACTTGACTTCTTGTATCACAAGACAAGGAAATCTCGGCGCTCGGTACAACTCGAATAACACCAAAAATTGTACTTCAGTCACAAGGCGAGGATATCTCGACATTTGATAAAACTCAAAATAAAAAAAATAAAAAATTTAATAGTGTCAAAACCACGTTTAGGTTGAGAGTTGCACCCAAACTGAAATAATAATCGTTAAATTAAATTTTAATTCAGTATTGGAACCAGAAAAACAAAATTGTAATTCAGTGTCAAAACCACGTTTAAGTTGAGAGTCGCAAATAAACTGAAATAATAATCGCTAAATCAAATTATAATTCAGTATTGGAACCAACCTAACGATGTGATTGACAGTCACGACTGAACTGAAAACCGACACGTTACTGATTGGAGTTACCTGAATCTTGTCTCCAAATCAAATGGGATGATGGAAAATGAAATGATTTGGAAGATATAAAATTCAAATAATGATAAAAATTGTGATTCAGTGTTAAAACCACATCATAATTTTAGATAACACTCACACTTATTACAGAAAACAAACTTGGAATAGCTCACAATTACCTGGCTCTTAAAAGATTTGGGAGATTTAAAACTCAAAGGATAATCTTTTTTTTCTTTATTTAGTAGTACAACCGAGACCTGTTTGTGTGAATCTCACAATCAAACCTGATAATCAAAAACCACAGTTAATTGAACCGTTGTGGAATGAAGAAAAATGACCATATTTGGAAGACTGACACTAATATAAAGGACTCATGAGGTTTATGTCTTTTCGAATGTGAGTAAGATTTGGGTCGCAACAACATTGCATCAAATTGCAACTAATTAATTAACAACGCAATTAAGCAATTTGGATTTGGAGTCCATTCCGTATTCAACCAAAATCTAAAGACAGACCTACGACTTTGAGAATGTATGCTGCTTGTATTAATAAGTTTTTTGACTGATTTTGCCAAATTATACATGTGAAGGTAAAAGCTTTCAAAATCACGAGTCACGCGTCATTATTATTATTATTGTTTTTTTTTTCTTCCTCTATCACAGTCCTCCAATTCGACTGGGTGGTATTTATAGTGTGGGGTTACGGGTTGAATCCTGCCTCCTTAGGAGTCCATCACTTTTCTTGCTATGTGCGCCGTTTCTAAGATCACTCACACTCATTTGCATGAGTCCTGGAGCTACTTCAGCCTCTAGTTTTTCTAGATTCCTTTTCAAGGATCTTGGGATCGTGCCTGGAGTTCCTATGATTATGGGTACAATTTCCACTGGCATATCCCATATCCTTCTTATTTCTATTTTCAGGTCTTGATACTTAACCATTTTTTCCCTCTCTTTCTCTTCAACTCGGGTGTCTCATGGTATTGCCACATCAATGAGTGATACTTTCTTCTTGATTTTGTTAACCAACGTCACGTCTGGTCTATTTGCACGTATCATCCTATCTGTTCTGATACCATAGTCCTAGAGGATCTTTGCCTGATCGTTTTCTATCACTCCTTCAGGTTGGTGCCAGTACCACTCATTACTGCAAGGTAGCTGATGTTTCTTGCACAGGCTCCGGTGGAGGGCTTTTGTCACTGAATTATGCCTCTTTTTGTACTGGTTCTGTGCAAGTGCCGGACATTCGCTTGCTATGTGGTATATGGTTTCATTTTTCGTATTGCACTTCCTACATGTGGGAGAGATGTTATTTCCATTTATCATTCTTTGGATATATCTGGTTCTTAGAGCCTGATCTTGTGCCGCTGTTATCATTCCTTCAGTTTCCTTCTTGAGCTCTCCCCTCAGTAGCCATTGCCATGTATCATCGCTGGCTAGTTCTATAGTCTGTCTCATGTATTGTCCGTGCACTGGTTTGTTGTGCCAGTCCTCTGTTCTGCTTGTCATTCTCCTGTTCTGCCTTCGCCCATTCCACTATTCCTGCGCTGTAACTGATTAATGGCACTGCCCATGTGTTTATAGCTTTTATCATATTTCCGGCGTTGAGTTTTGACTTGAGTATCGCCTTGAGTCTCTGCATATATACTTTCCTGATCGAGTCCTTCATCTCTTGGTGTTTTATATCCCCTCCTCCCATTATTCCCAGGTATTTGTATCCCGTCTCATCTATGTGTTTGATGTTGCTCCCATCTGGTAGCTTTATCCATTCAGTCCTTGTTACTTTGCCCTTTTGTATGTTGACTAAGGCGCATTTTTCTATTCCAAACTCCATCCTGATGTCCACAGATACAATCCTTACAGTCTGGATTAGGGTATCTATTTCCTTGATGCTCTTACCATACAACTTGATGTCGTCAATGAACATCAGATGGTTAATTCTGTTGACTCTTTTCTTGAGTTGGTACCCAGCATCCATCTTCTGCAGTACTTTTGTCATGGGAATCATGGCTACTACGAAGAGTAGTGGGGACAGTGAGTCGCCCTGGAATATCCCTCTCCTTATATTAACCTCTGCTAGTCTTATTCCAGAGCTTGTAAGTATTGTATTCCGGTTGCGCATTGTATTTTTGAGGAAGGTGATGGTGTTTTCATCTGTCCCATATATTTCTAGGCATTCTATTAGCCATGTGTGTGGTATCATGTCAAAGGCTTTCTTATAGTCTATCCATGCCATGCTTAGGTTGGTTTTCCTTCTCCTACTGTTCTTCATTATCATTTTGTCTATAAGGAGCTGGTCGTTTGTGCCCCTACACTTCCTTCTGCAGCCTTTCTCTTGGTGGGGGATGGTGTTTGTCTCCTCTAGGTAGTTGTATAGCCTTTTAATGATGATACCTGTTAGTAATTTTCACATTACTGGTAGGCAGGTGATAGGCCTGTAGTTACTGGCTGTATATCCCTTACTCTTGTCTTTTTGTACTAAGGATGTTCTTCCTGTGTCATCCATTTGGGCGCATGGTGATCTGTGATACAATGCTGGAGTTGTTCTGCTATTCGTAGGTGTAGGGCCTTGAAGTTTTTGAGCCAGTATCCATGGACTTCATCGGGACCTGGGGCTTTTCAGTTGGGCATTTTCTTTAGTTGGTGTCTGACTGTGTCTGTCGTGATGTCTGTGAATCTTTGTTTTATTCTCCCTGTTTCTTCTTCCTTGACTTCCTGGAGCCATGTTGCATGTTTGTTGTGTGATACCGGATTGCTCCATATGTTTTCCCAGAGTCTCTTACTTGCTTCGGCTTCAGGAATTTCTTGGTGGTTGTCTTTCCCCCTTAGTTGGTTGTATAGTCTTTTCTGGTTGGTTCCGAATAGTTTGTTCCGTTGGTATCCCTTATTCCTGTTCATGTACCGTTGGATCTTGTGTGCTTTGGCCTTAAGCCTTTGTTTTACATCTTCTATTGTGTTGTTTAGTCCCCTCTCTTGTATTTTGTATTTCTCGTTGAGTTCCTCCCTTGTTTTCTTGCTTCTTAGCCTTTTTTCTGCTATCTCTTTCAGTTTACTAAAGTCAGATCTCATCACCATTATTTGCTTTTCCAGGCGCCTTTTCCAAGGCGGTTGGTGTTTTGGTTTTTATTGGGTTGGTTGTGCTGGTGGTGTTGGTGTTCGTATCCCCATCAGTTCTGATACTAATCTTGCTCTTGCAAAGGCCAAGTTATTTGCTTCTGTGATATTGGTGGTGTGTATTATTCCCATTATTTCATTGACCTCACTTGTTTTCTCCCTTAATTTCTTAGTGTTGTAGGCTTTCATGGAGGGGATCTTTGTTCTCTCTGTGTCTGGCTTCATCCATTGTCTCATCTTTTCTACCCATCCCGTCCTCTCTGTTACTTCGTCGGTGTTTCTTCGTGTGTCATTGTTTGATACCTCACCATCACTTTCGTCTTCTGTGGCATTGTGTCTCAGTTCGTCTTCTTGTAATTCGTTGCCGTGTGTCATTTCCCTTTCCATTTCTTCTCTTTCTGTTGGGGAGAGCCAGTTCTTTTTCTTTATGTTTCTAACTTGGTCTAACTATTATTATTATTATTATTATTATTATTATTATTATTATTTTATTATTATTATTATTATTATTATTATTATTATTATTATTATTATTATTATACCTTCAATGTCTACGTTTAATCAACAATTACGATTTTTTTTCGCTCGTGTTTACCACACACACACATACGTTCAACCTGCTTACAATCTCCATCAGTTTTCATATTCATCATTTGCATCAAACATCCCAATTCCGTTTGTCAATACTAATACGTCCATCTTTTGCAATTCCTCCATTTCCTTTTAATATCTTAAATCGCGTTTGATAATAAATTATTATTAATGTGATTATACACTTTTTTCCCTATCAGAATAATTCAGATACAGCATGGGGACCTCATACGTGTTGAATCTCCATGAGATCAGTTTTGACTACCTAATGAGCTTGAGCGAGAGATATTGAATAAAAGCATCGTGTGAACAATAATTTTGCGAATTATTTATCACCTGTTGTAGATTCTGCGCCATTGTCATTCGGTTTAAAGGAGATAAATCCATCAAAAGTGATAAAATACCGCAAGATGTATACCTCACATTTCAAGTGGGATTGCATATTAAGATACGTATCATATCGTCAACCATTTTAGATCATACAAACACGGAATATAATACAGAGTTTACCTTATAATTCAAATGGGTTTGGATATCAAGGCACGTTTCATATCCTGAATAATTTGAGGTCATACAGACACGGAAAATAATACAGAATTTACATTATTAGTCGAATGGGATTGAATATCAAGATACGTAACATATCCTGAATAATTTGAGGTCATACAAACACGGAAAATAATATAGAATTTACATTATAAGTCAAATGGGATGGAATACCAAGATACGTATCATATCCTCAACCATTTGAGATCATACAGATATGGAAAATAATGAAAAATTTACCTTATAATTGAAATGGCATTGGATATCAAAACAAGCATCATATCCTGGATGATTGAAGATTATGCAGTCACGGAAAGTAATGCAAAATCTGCCTTACAGTTCAAATAGGATAGAATGTTATGATACGTATTATAGTATTCTACTACAAGACCTGACCTCATGGAAACATGCAAAATACTGTAAAATGAGGCTTACAATTATTTCAAATGAGATTGCATATTAAGTTACGTATTATATCCTAGATTAATTTGCATATTAAGTTACGTATTATATCCTGGATGATGCCCATACCAAGTACGGGTATTTCCTAGATTATTTTGCATATTAAGTTACGTATTATATCCTAGATTAATTTGCATATTAAGTTACGTATTATATCCTGGATGATTTTGCATATTAAGTTACGTATTATATCCCGGATGATTTTGCATATTAAATTACGTATTATATCCTGGATGATTTTGCATAATAAGTTACGTATTATATCCTGGACGATTTTGCATAATAAGTTACGTATTATATCCTGGATGATTTTGCATAGGAAGTAACGTATTATATCCTGGATGATTTTACATATTAAGTTACGTATTACATCCCGGATGATTTTGCATATTAAGTTACGTATTATATCCTGGATGATTTTGCATATTAAGTCTCGTATCATATCCTGGGTGATTTTGCATATTGAGTTACGTATTATATCCTGGATGATTTTGCATAGTAAGTAAGGTATTATATCCTGAATGATTTTGCACATTAATTTACGTATTATATCCCGGACAATTTTTTATAGTGAGTTACGTATTATAACCCGGATGATTTTGCATAGTGAATTACGTATTATATCCTAGATGATTTTGCATATTAAGTAACGTATTATATCCTGGATGATTTTGCATAGTGAGTTACGTATTATATCCCGGATGATTTTGCATATTAAGTTACATATTATATCCTGGATGATTTTGCATATTAAGTTACGTATTATATCCCGGATGATTTTGCACATTAAGTAACGTATTATATCCTGGATGATTTTGCATATTAAGTTACGTATTATATCCCGGATGATTTTGCATATTAATTTAGGTATTATATCCTGGATGATTTTGCATATTAAGTTACGTATTATATCCTGGATGATTTTGCATAGTGAGTTACGTAATATATCCTGGATGATTTTGCATAGTGAGTTATGTATTATATCCTGGATGATTTTGCATATTGAGTTACGTATTATATCCTGGATGATTTTGCATAGTGAGTTACATATCATATCCTGGATGATTTTACATAGGAAGTAACGTATTATATCCCAGATGATTTTGCATATTAAGTTACATATTGTATCCTGGATGGTTATGCATATTAAGTTACGTTATATCCGATGGATTTTGCTATTAAGTTACGATTAATAATCCTGGATGATTTTGCATAATAAGTTACGTATTATATCCTGGATGATTTTGCATAATAAGTTACGTATTATATCCTGGATGATTTTGCATCGGAAGTAACGTATTATATCCTGGATGATTTTGCATATTAAGTTACGTATTATATCCCGGATGATTTTGCATATTAAGTTATGTATTATATCCTGGATGATTTTGCATATTAAGTTACATATTATATCCTGGATGATTTTGCATATTGAGTTACTATTATATCCGGGATTTTGCATAGTAAGTAACTATATATCCTTGATGATTTTGCTACGTATAAATCCTGGATGATTTTGCATATTAAACCCTCTTACGCCGATTGGACGTATTAAACGTCGAGTCAAAATGTCTCCTGTATGCCGATTGGACGTATTATACGTTGACTCAAAAAAGTTTTTTTTTAAATTCGGGGAAAAATACTTATATGCCTACCAGCCAAAAACTTTTGAATCACGCGCCTTGGGGGATGCTGGGAGTTCACGGATCAAGGCGTTGTTTTGTTTACAATCGTTACGCAGGCACGCAAGCGCGAATTTCTTTCTTATAGCACTAAAAAGTATTAGTGACACATCTCAAAAATTATTTCGTCACTTTGACATAATTTTTTCACCATTTTAAATTATCCGTTACATGGAGTATTATATATGAAAATTTGCACAATTTCATGTAGAATACAAAAAAAAATACTCATGATTGTAGCTTTTATCAGTTTTGAAATATTTTCATATAAATAACGATAAGTGCCAAAATTTCAACCTTCGGTCAACTTTGACTCCAAAGAAATGGTCGAAAAACGCAATTGTAAGCTAAAACTCTTATATTCTAGTAATATTCAATCACTTGCCTTCATTTTGCAACAAATTGGACGTCTCTAGCACAATATTTCGATTTATGGTGAATTTATGAAAAAAAACTTTCCTTACGTCCGCGCGGTAACTCTTCCGATAAATTTTTTCGTGCGATTGTCGAAATGTTTGCACCATTTTAAATTTGCCATTATATAAAGTTTTATATATGGAGTGTGCGCAATTTCATTTAGAATACAACTAAAAACAACCCATGGTTATAGCTTTTATCAGTTTTGAAATATTTTCATATAAATAACGATAAGTGCCAAAATATCAACCTTCGGTTAACTTTGACTCTACCGAAATGGTCGAAAAAAGCAATTGTATGCTAAAACTCTTATATTCTAGTAATATTCAATCATTTACCTTAATTTTGCAACGAATTGGAAGTCTCTAGCACAATATTTCGATTTATGGTGAATTTATGAAAAAAACATTTTCCTTACGTCCTCGCGGTAACTCTTCCGAAAAAAATCAGAAATTTTTTCGTGCGATTGTCGTAATGTTTGCACCATTTAAAATTAGCCGTTACATAAAGTTTTATATATGAAAATGTGCGCAATTTCATGAAAAATACAACAACAAATGATTGAAGGTTGTAGCTTTCCTCTTTTTCGAAATATTTGCATATAAATCACGATAAATAGAAAAAAAAACCACGTTTGGTCAACTTTGACTATACAGAAATAGCCGAAAAACGCAATTGTAAGCTAAAAATCTTACAATCTAGTAATATACAGTCATTTATCTTCATTTTGAAACAAATTCGAAGTGTCTAGCACAATATTTAGATTTATGGTAAATTAAAAAAAAAACTTTCTTTCCCTCTGCGCGCCGATTCGCGGCCGCAAATCTCCGAAATGCGTACATTGCATTCTCCTAATATTTGCTCCTTTTCTTATTTGGCGTTTTATAGAGTTTCATATATGAAAATGTGCGCAAATTCACGAAGAATCCAAAAATAAATATTTGAAGGTTGTAGCCCTTCTCATTTTTGCAATATTTGCATATAAAAAAATATATATAAAAATTTCGACATTCGGTCAACTTTAACTCATGAGAAATGGTCGAAAACTGCAATTCTAAGCTAATACTCTTACAGTATAGTAATATTAAATCATTTGTCTTAATTTTGAAACAAATTGGAAGTCTCTAGAACAATATTTAGATTTACGGTGAATTTTTGAAAAAAACATTTTTTTACATCCGCTCGTTATGAATTCATGCATCATTTTGTGATAATATTTTTTCTGTGTTGCTTTGATCGTTTTACAATGTGTTATATATGAAAATGATCGTAATTTAGTGTACAATACAACTAAAAAAATAACTTGTTAGCTTTAACCATTTTTTGCACAGCGCAATTTGAATACAATTATGTATAATTTTTTTTTTGCTACCATATATCGCATTATCTATATATGATAATGATATTTGTTTTCATTTCTGATGGTTGCATTCTAAACTTCAGGCAATGACAAAAAATTAGCCAAAAATTAACTCTTAATCTTGAAAACTAAGCACACTGTGATTTTTTGAAAAAATTATTTTTTTCTCTTCCGTGGTCACTCCAAACCCGCCTTGGCATACAGGAGACGTTTTGGTTTTTAGGGCTTCGGCGTAAGAGGGTTAAGTTACATATTGTATCCTGGATGATTTTGCAGTGAGCTACGTATTATATCCTGGATGATTTTGCATATTAAGTTACGTATTATATCCTGGATGATTTTGCATATTAAGTTACGTATTATATTCTGGATGATTTTGTATATTGAGTTACATATTATATCCTGGATGATTTTGCATAGTAAGTAACGTATTATATCCTGGATGATTTTGCATATTAAGTTACATATTGTATCCTGGATGATTTTGCGTATTAAGTTACGTATTATATCCTGGATTTGATTTTGCTGTGATTACGTATTTATAATCCTGGGATTATTTTGCATATTAATTACGTATTATATCCTGGATTGATGCATTTAAGTTACTATTTATATCCCGGATTGATGCATATTAGGTACGTATTATATCCTGGATGATTTTGCATATAAGTTACGGTATATTCCCGGATGATTTTTGCATATTAATTTAGTTTTTTAAATATATCCTGGTGATTTTGCATTAGTTTTTGCAATTATTAATTTTAGTTTTATATTGCTGGATTATTTTTGCATATAGGTACGTATTATATCCTGGATGTTTTTTTGCTAGTGAGTTACGTAATATATCATGGATGATTTTGCATAGTGAGTTATGTATTATATCCTGGACGATTTTGCATATTGAGTTACGTATTATATCCTGGATGATTTTGCATAGTGAGTTACGTATTATATCCTGGATGATTTTGCATAGGAAGTAACATATTATATCCCGGATGATTTTGCATATTAAGTTACATATTGTATCCTGGATGATTTTGCATATTAAGTTACGTATTATATCCCGGATGATTTTGCATATTAATTAACGTATTATATCCTGGATGATTTTGCATATTAAGTTACGTATTATATCCTGGATGATTTTGCATATTGAGTTACGTATTATATCCTGGATGATTTTGCATATTAAGTTACGTATTATATCCCGGATGATTTTGCATTTTAATTTATGTATTATATCCCAGATGATTTTGCATATCAAGTTACGTATTATATCCCAGATGATTTTGCATATTAAGTAACGTATTATATCCTGGATGATTTTGCATATTAAGTTACGTATTATATCATGGATGATTTTGCATAGTGAGTTACGTATTTTATTCCGGATGATTTTGCATAGGAAGTAACGTATTATATCCTGGATAATTTTGCATATTAAGTTACGTATTATATCCCGGATGATTTTGCATATTAAGTAACGTATTATATCCCGGATGATTTTGCATCTTAAGTTACGTATTATATACTGGATGATTTTGCATATTCAGTTACATATTATATCCTGGATGATTTTGCATATTGAGTTACGTATTTTATCCTGGATGATTTTGCATAGTGAGTTACGTATTATATCCTGGATGATTTTGCATAGTGAGTTACGTATTATATCCTGGATGACTTTGCATATTAAGTTACATATTGTATCCTGGATGATTATGCATATTAAGTTCCGTATTATATCCTGGATGATTTTGCATATTAAGTTACGTATTATATCCCGGATGATTTTGCATATTAAGTAACGTATTATATCCTGGATGATTTTGCATATTAAGTTACGTATTATATCCCGGATGATTTTGCATATTAATTTACGTATTATAGCCTAGATGATTTTACATATTAAGTTACGTATTATATCCTGGATGATTTTGCATATTAAGTTACGTATTATATCCTGGATGATTTTGCATAGTGAGTTACGTAATATATCCTGGATGATTTTGCATAGTGAGTTATGTATTATATCCTGGATGATTTTGCATATTAAGTTCCGTATTATATCCTGGATGATTTTGCATAATAAGTTACATATCATATCCCTTTTTGGAATTGATTTTGCCATAGGAAGTAAACCGAATATTTATCCTGGAATGATTTTGCATATAGTCCGTTTATTTTGCTATCTGGATGATTTTGCATAGTGAAGTTACGTATATCCTGGTGATTTTGCATATTAAGTTACCGTTAATTTGTTATCCGGGATTTTGAATTTTGCATAAGTGGAAATTAACGTAATTATAATCCTGGAGATTTTGCATAGTTTTGAGTTAGTAGTATATTTTCCCTAGATGATTCCTTTTGCAATATTTAGTTACGTATTATATCCTGGATGATTTTGCATATTAATTAAGTTACGTATTATATCCTGGATGATTTTGCATATTAAGTTACGTATTATATCCTGGAAGATTTTGCATATTAAGTTACGCATTATATCCTGGATGATTTTGCATATTAAGTTACGCATTAATAGCTGGATGATTTTCAGATTTAAGTTTAGTTATATCCTGGAAGATTTTACATATTACGTTACGCATTATATCCTGGATGATTTTGCATATTAAGTTACGTATTATATCCTGGATGATTTTGCATTTCAGGTTACGTATTATATCCTGGATGATTTTGCATATTAAATTACGTATCATATCCTGGATGATTTTGCATATTAAGTTAAGTATTATATCCTGGATGATTCGGCATATTAAGTTACGTATTGTATCCTGGATGATTTTGCATATTAAGTTATGTATTATATCCTGGATGATTTTGCATAGTGAGTTACGTATTATATCCTGGATGATTTTACATATTAAGTTACGTATTATATCCTGGATAATTCTGCATATTAAGTTACGTATTGTATCCTGGATGATTTTGCATATTAAGTTATGTATTATATCCTGGATGATTTTGCATAGTGAGTTACGTATTATATCCTGGATGATTTTGCATATTAAGTTACGTATTATATCCTGGATGATTCTGCATATTAAGTTACCTATTGTATCCTGGATGATTTTGCATATTAAGTTACGTATTATACCCTGGAAGATTTTGCATAGTGAGTTACGTATTATATCCTGGATGATTTTGCATAGTGAGTCACGTAATATATCCTGGATGATTTTGCATAGCGAGTTATGTATTATATCCTGGATGATTTTGCATATTAAGTTACGTATTATATCCTGGAAGATTTTGCATAGTGAGTTACGTATTATATCCTGGACGATTTTAGTTCCAGCAAACATAAAATAAAATACCGCAAACAATATATAACACGAAACAATTATCAAGTCAGAAAATGCGGATACAAATCAGAGTTCATTAAAGTAAATGAATAAAATAAAAACAGCAGAATTCAATGCTCGCGTGAGATTCGGGATCCCTTATTTGAAAGCAACACATTGCGAGAATGCTGGGAAAAAAAATTTCACCCAGCGAAATTATCGCCAAGTCTGTGTTCTCTCCGCCTCTCCCTTCTCATACTTGTTCCCCCAAACACGATTCATTGGGAGTCTCGTTGCTGTTATTGCGTTTGGGAAATATCGAGCGAACTGTCATAAAGAGCTCGGAATAAATACGCAGAATTTAATCTCGAAGGTTTACACTCAGCCATGCGCGCGCTCTGCCTCATATAGAGCGAAAACATTCACGACAAACGTTGCTTTTAGAATATTGTCACGGAACGTTATCTCGGTTGACAAATTTCAGAGTCCCCTCTCTCTCTCTCTCTCTCTCTCTCTCTCTCTCTTTGTCAAAGGAAACATCAATTCTTTCTGCCTAATAAGCGATTCATCCCTAATAACAGGAAAAATAATCCCTACGAGGAAAAGATCACAAGTACGGGAGTGTATCCCTTTGCGAGTTGCAAACTTGTACCCGTGACGTAAATTATTATTATTATTATTATTATTATTATTATTATTATTATTATTATTATTATTATTATTATTATTATTATTTTTTTTTTTTTTTTTTTTTTTTTTTTTTTTTTTTTTTTTTTTTTTTTTTTTTTTTTTTTTTTTTTTTACAATTTACTTTTTTGGTCTATCATAGTCCTCCAATTCGACTGGGTGGTATTTATAGTGTGGAGTTCCCGGTTACATCCTACATCTCCATCATCATCATCATCATTATTGAAAAAGAAACCCACAAAATCACTTTGTAACTTGTTTACTTCTAAGTATTTACATTTAGTTTTACTCCACACTCGAGTACTTTCAGGCCCTGTCTGTGGCCCATTCTCAAGAGATGTTTGGGATGTTAGCCTGGGTCAAGGCCCTGCAGTCTTCTGGAACTTCTTCTCGTTGAGCTGTCATTTATGTGATGGCTGTTCTGGTTTTCTTGAGAGTTGCCAATCCCTTCTTGTCGCTCTGATATCCTGAGCTGATGGTCAACGGGATTCACCCTTGTGGTAAGGGTGTGGTCACCAAAAGTCTGTTGGGCAGGAAACCTAATCTCCAGGTCAGCAGGGTCAATCTTAGCTTCTTTTAATATCAAAGCTCGGCTTATGGGATCTTCTGAGGTAAAACGTTTGTTTCCTCCAATTACTTTAATCTCTCTGATAAGTGCACCTTCTACTACCCTCCTGTGACTAATTTTTACATACTTTGTTTTTTACGGTATTATCAAAGGTATATAAAAGCTTCGATGCATTAGCATACCCGGAATAGTTCAGAAAAAGGACACTCAACAAAGCTAGAAATTTTTTTTACAGAGCGATTGTAGAGAGTACATGGAATAAAGAAAACAAGAAAATAGTTGCCCTCCCTTTTATGCCTAAAATGAAACAAATCACTTCAAAAATGAAGGAAAGTCAATATAAATTTGTATATACCTTTGATAATACCGTAAACAACAAAGTATGTAAAAATAAATTGGAAGGAGAAGAGAGTAATACAGATGATGTAGCGGGGGTATACATAATCAATTGCAACAATTGTGGAGACAGATATGTGAGGGAATCAGGTAGGGGAATAAGGACTAGAGTCCAAGAACATAGAAGGGCAGTACAGCTTAACTCTCAAGGGAGTGCTATAGCATTGTTGGGAAAATGACCATAGGATGGATTTCAAAAACAGTAGGCTTATATACAAAAGCAACAAAATTAGTCACAGGAGGGTAGTAGAAGGTGCACTTATCAGAGAGATTAAAGTAATTGGAGGAAACAAACGTTTTACCTCAGAAGATCCCATAAGCCGAGCTTTGATATTAAAAGAAGCTAAGATTGACCCTGCTGACCTGGAGATTAGGTTTCCTGCCCAACAGACTTTTGGTGACCACACCCTTACCACAAGGGTGAATCCCGTTGACCATCAGCTCAGGATATCAGAGCGACAAGAAGGGATTGGCAACTCTCAAGAAAACCAGAACAGCCATCACATAAATGACAGCTCAACGAGAAGAAGTTCCAGAAGACTGCAGGGCCTTGACCCAGGCTAACATCCCAAACATCTCTTGAGAATGGGCCACAGACAGGGCCTGAAAGTACTCGAGTGTGGAGTAAAACTAAATGTAAATACTTAGAAGTAAACAAGTTACAAAGTGATTTTGTGGGTTTCTTTTTCAATCTTCAGAAGAAAACTGAAAGAAGTTTTTGTTTGGTTCATTATTATTATTATTATTATTATTATTATTATTATTATTATTATTATTATTATTATTATTATTATTATTATTATTATTATTATTAATTATAAACATTTCCCGGACTAGTCACGTCTTGTAGCAAATAGAAACAGGTGGCGCAGTAATAACTTCTCAATTTCCAGACTCCAAAGGATATGCTTAGGTTCCAGGGACTGGAAAATTTCCTGAACGCGCGAGGTAATTGTGCTGTGGAATATTTATACGTGAATTCCAACTTGCTAGGAAAGGTGAATATGAAAGTTCAAGTTAAAACTGGAAAGCTCTCTGTTTTTAGCAGTGGGGAAGAAACATCAGAAATGGCTAATCGTAGCGCGGATTTTGTTATTCATGCGCACACACACAAACGCATGCGCAAACAACAGGCAGTCAGACACACTCAAATGGATACAAACAATATATATATAAATATATATATATATATATATATATATATATATATATATATATATATATGTATATGGGGATACAATCCACAATGAAGTAAAATCCTCTTGTAGATTAAAATATATATTCTTGTACAGGATTAAAGCTTTCGACCATCAACTGTGGTCTTGTTCACTAAAATGTGATATGTCACCTCAAGGAACTAACAAGTAAGAGCACAAACATTTGAAAAACAACGGTTGCTTAATGGTTTTTTGCCCTCTATTAAGTTTACAGTGGAAAAGGAAATGGAAAATAGGCTTCCCTTTCTAGATATGGTAGTTCATAGAGACACAGTGAGTAGTGACTTTAAATTTCAGCGTGTATAGGAAGAACACCCACACAAACACTTATATTCATTACTTTTCATATCATGAACCTAAAGTAAAGCACAACGTTTTAACCAATTTGTTTTTTCGAGCATACCGAATATGTGATCCCCAGTTCATTGACGCCGAAATAAATTTCTTGGTATATAGTTTTACTAAACTGTGTTACCCAAAGTTTTTTATACTACAGTCTCTGTCATAAGCCTAGATCGATGATTTACGCCCCTCTATGATGTAAAACTGAAAAGGCAGATTTTAAGGCATCTCTTGCTCTTCCTTATAATAGAGAAACTTAATAAATTTTCTAGTCAGCTTAAAGGAAAAAAGAACGGCTTCAACGTAGTTTTTCAGTACAACAGTACAATCAAGAAGAAACTCATTAAAAATAACCCGGGTAATAGAGAGAATGTAGGAGTATATGTAATACCTTGTAGTGATTGCAATGAATGTTACGTGGGAGAAAGCGGACGTTCCATTGATAAGAGAAGGGAAGAACACGTTGCTGCTTGCAGAAGGGGAAGTTCATACAGTGCAATTGCGCAACATACATGGGAGAAAAACCACGCAATAAATTTTAAAGGTACAAAGGTTGTTTTTGCATGTAACGACAGGACTTTGAGACGAGTAGTAGAAGGGGCGTTAATTTCATTAAACGAGACCTTTGCAGGAAATACTGGCATTACAGAAAATACAGCTATTTGTGAAGAGATATGTAGGAAAGGGAAAATTTCAAACTTTAGAAATATATGTGCCAATAACGATGCTGCTACCTCTCCTGTTTACTCCACTCAGGTCATTTCTCCAACAAACCACCCGACCACCATAGAACAAGCAGTTGACAACAAAACATTCCCCCACGTAGATCTAGACGAATTCTGGAAAGAACGAGGGCTCAACCGCCTGATCATTCATAATATGAACTAGCTTGTTTCCTAACCGTTGTTTTTCAAATGTTTGTGCTCTTACTTGTTAGTTCCTTGAGGTGACATATCACATTTTAGTAAACAAGACCACAGTTGATGGTCGAAAGCTTTAATCCTGTACAAGAATATATATTTTAATCTACAAGAGGATTTTACTTCATTGTGGATTGTATCCCCATTTACTTAGAGGTACGACATAGTACCTGGCTTCTGCATATATATATATATATATATATATATATATATATATATATATATATATATATATATAGTATATATATATATATATATATATATATATATATATATATATATATATATATATATATATATATATCAGGCAGTCAGACACACTAATATGGATGCAAACAATATATATATATATATATATTATATATATATATATATATATATATATATATAATTGCATTCCGTTTTGTTACAACCAGGTCAGGCGATTCTGTTATCGTCTTATTTCCACCGTCCAGGTCATATTCAAAAGTGAAGCCAATGCTTACCCATGCTAGGATGGTGAGAAAATAAATTAACCGCAGAATGTATGAAATACATCCATAAAATACAATAAGAGAGGCGTGTAAGAATTACTATATTAGATTCACA
>NC_061090.1:65761458-65763958 GCF_015104395.2 Macrobrachium nipponense | reverse complement strand
CACGAAACGCTCCAAGACCAATAACATGATGACTTCCTCTAGCGATAACAAGACGAGTTCCTCTAGCGATAACGATGATTTCCTCTGGCTATCATGAACTCAGATGTACTACTTTCATTTCTCATGACACATGACAGGTCTCAGCGCAGAAAGCAGGGGTAGGAGGGTAGACATATACCCAGGCAGTAAGTAATAGAAGGTTGGGTGAGACTCCCATAGGTATGGGCATCAGGGAGCAGGGGACGGGGTGGGGGTAGGGGGGGGGGGGTGGTTACATAAGAAGAAACAGAGTAACTCTCTTCTAGAAAAAAAAGGTCTGGGATCTATTTATCATACATCTGGTTAGATATATCATGCGTCTGCCTGGCTGACGTTGACAGATGGTCCATAACGCTAAAAGTTGGCTGTACGAAAGTCTGTGGTCTGGATACACGCAGACATAAGCACGCACACACGCACTCAGAATTTAATATTAGATATATATATATATCATATATATAATATATATATATATATATATATATATATATATATATATATAAAAGTGAATAACGATAATTTGGAACATGATGAACATGTAAATAAAGGGTAAATCCACGAAGGAAAGTGAAACGAAGGATTGTTGCAAGGCCTTTCGACGCAATGTCCTTTATTTAGCAGACTACTAAGTAAATGACGTAGAGTCGTAAGGCCCCGCAGAACTCCTTCGGTTATATAGTATATATATAGATATATATATATATATATATATATTATATATATATATATATATATGTGTGTGTGTGTAGTATGTGTGGGGGTGTGTGCGTGTGTGTGTATATGTAATATATATAATATAATATATATAATATATATATATATATATTATATATATGTACTATCTATATATATATATATATATATATATATATAAATATATATATATGTATATCTAAATTATATATATATATATATATATATATATATGATATATATATATATATATATATATATATATAATGAGCACACCAATGAAATGGATCTATCAGTATTTATTTTTGTATATTGTATATTATTCTCTATTCTAGTATAATAAAACAGTCGTCAAGAATGCAAACCATCAGGGGAAATTATGAAAAAGCTTATACACTCCAAGATTATTGAAGCTGTTCTGAGAGAGAGAGAGAGAGAGAGAGAGAGAGAGAGATTCTGTTTATTCCTATTTCTTATCTATTTATGTTAACTGTTCTATAATGCAACAACAAAGAGCTAGAGAAAGGACAGTGATGAGATTATGTCTCATATGTATGTATGCATATACGGTGTGTGTAAGACTGTACAAATGTACAAACTCCACGTACTACTCCAGCGTAAACCATGGAAATAAATACATCCACCAAAAAATCAAAGTCGCTTCATTTGTTAAAACTAGACACAAACATGCATTAAACAAACGAGTATACAATTTTTTTTTTTTCAGATTAACAGCGCTCATGAATACGTCACTTTCGAGAGAGATATGAAATCATTTGCATATGTGATTGGTGATTGGAGTGACCTGACACTCAGATCACAGTGTAATGAACATATTCTAATGATGATCTCGATTTTGCATTCCAGGTGCCTGGAACACAGGCGATTTGTAAAAGAGAATTTAAAATGTCAAGCTGTATGTAGCAGTTATTTCAAAAAGAGGAATTTATACGTGTCATTCATTGCATATTACACGTAATGGATGAGCTAGAAGACTATGATAAACCACTGTAAGTGGTGGTTTATCATACACACTATAAAAAATGAGTTTGAAAATACTCAGAGTAGCATGAATCTTGAAATGGAGAAACAAATCCTCGGTTATGTGAGATGCATAGGTTTAAAAATGAATCTCAAAAGAAATTCTCAAAAAAACTCTGTGAAGAAGAGATTCATTTTTAAACATATTCGTACCCAAAACATGACTGTGTCGTGTTTCTCCAATAACAGCATTGAGCTAAGTTGAATTGAATATAGAATTTAGGCCAAAGGCCAAGCACTGGGACGTATAAGGTCATTCAGCGCTGAAATGGAAATTGACAGTAAAAGGTTTGAAAGGTGTAACAGGAGGAAAACCTCCAAGTTGCACTAGGAATCAAGTGTTAGGAGAGCGTGGAAAGTAAGATGAAAGGAAGAGAATATGAAAGGAGGTACAGTTAAAGGAACGAAAGTGGTTGCAGCTAGGGGGCGAAGGCACGCTGCAAAGAACCCTGAATAATGCCTACAGTGCATCGCAAAAACAGCTTTGAATCTGACGATTTCCATACTGATTATTTGATAGCAAAAAGTTTGCTGACGATAATGAACCGACTAAATATTTATGTATTTCAGATTTACTTTCACATATATATTTTTCTATCGACTCCATTCATATACCAAAGCAATCAGTTGCATGATTTACAAGCGACTGGCAGATGTGATTAATAAGTGACTGAATTAAGGAATGATTGTTACTGATATGTAGTACCTTCAGCAGCGCATGAACAGA
>NC_061090.1:65756458-65758958 GCF_015104395.2 Macrobrachium nipponense | reverse complement strand
TATATATATATATATATATATAATATATATATCTCGAGCTACAAAATAATGTCCTTTAATATATTGTTCGCTCTACCTCGGAATTAATATATTTTCAGATATGTTTAACCGAAGGGGAATTTTTTAGGCGATAATAGATTTGCCGGCTGACGGGCACGAACCATCGACACCTTCAAATCCAGGACGACAGTGAAGCCTTAACCGACCCCGTATATATATATAATAATATATATATATATATATATATATATATATATATATATATATATACGTATATACTCTGACTGTTAAGTCCATATTTTGAGACAGAGGGCGTAGCAGACCGTCCGGCAAAACGAGGTCCTAGCAACTTCATCCCTTGTGTAAACATGAGTGTAAAAGGTAACTTGCTACCTTCTGGAACCTCTCTCTCCTCTCTCTCTCTCTCTCTCTCTCTTTTATACATACATATATACAAGCCAAAACTCTATTCAGTTCAATCAAAGTCAGTGAATATGTTTACGAATTTCCCTGTTTGCTTGTATGTGCAGATTTCGAGTAGAGCGTCCCATTTGAGATGACTGTTTATTTGTCCGTCCGCACTTTTTCTTTCCGCCGTCAAATCTTAAAAACAACTGAGGCTAGAGGGCTGCAAATTGGTATACTGATCATCCCCCCTCCAATCATCGAACATACCAAATTGCAGCCGTCTACCCTCCGTAGTTTTTATTCATTTATGGTTAAAGTTAGCCAAAGTCGTGCGTCTGGCAACGATGTAGGAGAGGCCGTGGTTCAAGTTCCATGGCAGCTCATAAAGCATTATACCGAGACTTCCGAAAGACAGATCTATATTCAGTGACCTAGATTATATGCCGTACAGAAAAAAAACTAGACTGCGCCGGAGCGCCGGAGATTTCCCGTTTTTAATAGATTCTGAAAAAAAAATAGGTTAATAAAAAAAAAAAAAAAAAAAACAAAAAAAAAAAAAAAAAAAAAACAGCCAAGGACTAAAAAACTTGTACGCACAGAACCATCCACACACCTGGTATCTCAGAAGTACACGTTCAAGCAAATAAATAAGTTTATGAATGATCAAGTTTGCGTTTATGAAAAAGTTGCCTTCAGAATATTTTCCCCATTTTCTTTAAAATAATATTCTGAAAAAGAATCGACATTCCAAGAGCTGACTAACGCTTCTCTGTCGGCATATTTACCGTTCCACCTGGAGGAGGAGGAGGAGGAGGAGGAGGGAGCAGGAGGAGGAGGGAGCAGGAGAAATAGGAGAAGGATGAGGAGAAGAATGAGGAGGAGGAGGAGCAGGAGAAATAGGAGAAGGAGAGGAGAAATATGAGAAAGATGAGGAGAAGAATGAGGATTAGGGGAAATAGGAGGAGGAGGAGAAAGAGGAGGAGAAGAAAAATGAGGATAAGGAGAAATAGGAGAATGATGTGGAGGAGAAGGAGGAGAAAGAGGAAGATGAGGAAAAGAATGATGATAAGGAGAAATAGGAGAAGGAGGAGGAGAAGAATGAGGAGGAAAATGGAGGAGAGGAAAGGGGGAGGAGGAGGAGGAGGAGGAGGAGGAGAAGAAGAAGAAGAAGAAGAAGGAGGAGGAGAAGAAGAAGAGGAAGAAGAAGAAGAAGGAAGATAGAGGAAAGAGAGAGAAGAAAGAGGAGAGAAGAGAAGAGATAGATGAGAAGAAGAAGAAGAAGAAGATGAGGATGAAAGAAAAGAAGAAGAAGAAGAGAAGAATGAAGAAGAAGTAGGTGAAGAAGAAGAAGAAGAAGAAGAAGAAGTAGGATGAGTATGAGGAAAAGAAGAAGAAGAAGAAGAAGGATGAGGATGAGAAGAAGAAGAAGAAGAAGAAGAAGAAGAAGAAGAAGGATGAGGATGAGAAGAAGAAGAAGAAGAAGAAGAAGAAGAAGTAGGATGAGTATGAGGAAATGAAGAAGAAGAAGAAGAAGGATGAGGATGAGGAAAAGAAGCAAAAAATGAAGAAGGATGAGGTGCAGTAGAAGAAGAAGAATTAGGATGAGGAAAAGAAGAAGAAGAAAAAGGAGGAGGAGGAGGAGGAGGAGTAAGAGGAGAAGGTGGAAGAAGAGAAAAAGAAGGAAAGAAGGAGGAGGAGGAGGAGGAGGAGGAGGAGGAGGAGGAGAGAGCAGCCACCTACACCTCGACGGGAGCAAATGGGATCGTTCCCTTCCCGATAGATATATTTGGTGTCGTTCATCTGTCGAGCCGCCGTCGTCGATTTCTTCGCCTTCGCAGTAAAGGATGGGGCCATTTTCTCGCGCGACACTCTGCTCCAGTGGAACACCAAATGTTAGGAGGGCCAAGATATTTTTATCAACATTTCTAAGACTAATCTTTATTTTCACACAAGGTGTCTCTCCTCGGATGGACTAACAGGTCTTTGAGATATCCTATTCCTTGTAACTCATTGTAACTCATCATATGACATTTTTATCATTATTTCTAAAATTAATCTCATATTTATTCAAGGATATTTCATTAGCGTTTTT
>NC_061090.1:65696458-65751458 GCF_015104395.2 Macrobrachium nipponense | reverse complement strand
TGCAGCTAACACCATACCTTGTGGCACACCGGATATTACCTTAGTTTCATCCGATTTCTCATCATTTGCAATAACTATCTGTTTTCTGTTTTGTAAACATCTTTTATCCATCTTCATACTTTGTCCACATATTATGTTTTTCTGAATTTTTTTTTCGTTTCTATATATTATGATCTACCTTGTCAAAAGCTTTTGCAAAGTCTAGATTAACCACATCTGTTTCATTTCCGTTTTTTCATAATTTTATATATGTTCTCGCGGTGGACTAACAGTTGGGTTTGTGTACTTCTTCCAGGTACAAAACCATGTTGTCTTACTATTCACCTTTAAATTATTTTCTATATGTGATGTGTTAGACTCACAGGCCTATAATTACTGCCTCTAGTCTTGATCCACTTTTGAAAGTAGGGGTGAATATATGCTAATTTGTGTTCATCATAAATCTTGCCTGTATCTACACTTTGTCTTAATAATATTGCAAGGGGCTTTGAGATAGAATGAACTACTTTCTTTAACAAAATAGCAGGGACACCATCAGGCCCAGCTGCAGCTCCATTTTTAATTTCATTAATAGCCTGCACAATATCGGCTTCATTAATATCTATGTCTGATAAATATTCACTATTTCCATCCCTTATTTCTGTATCTTATATTTCTTCATTATCAATTCTAGGGGTAAATTCTCTGTTATAAATCTTTCTGCCAATATGTTGATATTTCCTTTTTTTCATTCGTTAATCTCCAAAATTCAATTCTTAGAGGGCCTATTTCCTATTCTTCTTTTATTCATCTTTTTCGCATACGAGTACAGTAGTTTTGGGGTTTTGCTTGGTTTCATCTTACTATTTCATCTTCTTTTGATTGTATGATTAATCTTTTGTTCTGCATTTTCTATCTTACTTTTTAGTTCCATCACTTTCCATGCATTTTTTTCTTTTGCAAGACCTTTTTTCCACTTTCTGATTTTCTGGAACAAGATCCTTCTGTCTCTTTGTATGCATGACTGAGGTTTACTTTTCTTCTTTGGTATATATTTTTCCACTATTTTCTCTGATATTTAATGTAATATCTCTGTATTTACCTGTATATCATCACTTACGAAAATGTTATCCCAATCTTTGTTTAATTCTTCATTTATTTCTGACCATTTTTATTTTTATATTTTTTACTGTAGAAGGTTGTAAATTTTCCCCTATCCTTCCCACTTTTTCATCTCTAGTTTATCTCTGTTTTCACTTGCTTTGGAATGGACTGTTAATTCTATGACATTATGGTCTGAGATACTCGCATTATAAACTATTATTTCTGAAACATAATTCACCTCGTTCACAAATACTAGGTCTAAAGTATTTTCCTTTCTTGTTGGCAGGTGATTAATTGTTGAATGTTGTATTCAAGTAGCATATCTAATAGCTCTTCGAATTGCCTCTTATCTTCTGCACTACTATTACTCTCTTTTTTATATGTATAAATGCAACCACAATCTCCTATTCGTTCTTTCCAATCTACGAAAGGAAAGTTAAAGTCTCCGGATAGGAGAATAGTCCAGTCCTTGCGATTTCTACATATATCATCCAATTTTTCTATTATTGTGTCAAACTCTTTAGTATTAGGGGGGTCTATATATTACTATGTTCATTAATTTTTCCGATTCAAATTCTACTGCTATTAGATCACATTCTGAGTTACTATATTTCTCATATATTTTTCCTTGTTTTATGTCTTTCCCATATATCACGGTTCCCCCTTGATTCCTATCTGATCTGTAAGTTTGGAACCCTTTTATTTGATCACAGTCTCTTGGGAATACCAAGTTTCACTTATATTCATTATATCTATTTTCTTTTCAATTTGGGTTAGTTCTTCTAAGAACTCTATTTTTCTTTTTGAGTTACTCGTAAGTAAAACCCTGTGCATTCATCACTATGATGGTTTGCATGTTATCTCCTTCATTTAAGGGTATCGGCGGGGTCGGGGGTTAATTTTGAGTGACGGTGTTCAAACTTGCACAGGTGTTACCTTTAGTTTGACTAAAGATGCACACAAAATTTCAGGTGAATTGGATAAAAACTTTTTTTAACAAATCGTTTTCTTTAAAACATAGCCTTTTTTATTTGTTTTTAAATTATATCTCCTTCCTTATTTATCATTCAATTTAAAGAAAAAAGTAATAGCAGAAAGTTTAATACCTATCAAATAAAACGGCAAACTCAGAAATCCAATATGTGAAGTGTTCTATTTAAAAAAAAAATATTTTTAAAAATTCAATAAAAAAATACCGCAAAATTATGTATTAGATATTGGTAAAAAAAAATTTTTTTGAGAAAAAAAAGAAAAATAAATTTGCCAATGTGTTCTCTCACTATCTTTATTCCAATTGCTTTTTAGATTATTAAAATCCATTCATAAATAAGGGAGTTTTTAGAATTTGAATATAGAAAATGTATGCTTTGAGAAAAACGCAGTTAAAGTTTGCTAACCATTTATTTTGCTTTCAGAAGCATATAAAGTTTCTTGGAAAAGCCTACATGGCGTCTGTTTCCTTCTTTTTATAAGAGATATTATTCCCTCTAAAAAACAAACATTTATCACTTAAAGAAAATCGTTTATATTATTTTTGGGGGGTTATCGTAGAACGCCACTCTACTCATGTGCTCCCAAGTTTTTAGAAGGCTAATGAGCCCCTCCTTCATATCCTCCTTTTGATGTTCTTTGCCTCTTTTGCTTTCTTGAATGCATAGCAGACCTTCGTTTCCTGGTCTTCTCTTTCATCTGGAGGCCTTTCAGGTTTTCTCCTGTCGTTTTATCTCAAATATTAGGCAGCAAGGAAACGTGGTTTGCATAGCCGATATTATGTTGCATTGCAGCAATATGTTTTGATATATAAATGAAGCTGTTGTTTCACCGATATGTTCTGTTTTCACACTTTCAGATGGCACCTCACACTTACACTTTAGTTTCAAGTCAACATCAAAACTGTTTTTATCAATTTCAAGTGTTATATTGCTGTCACACTGCCCGCAATACGTCGAACTAAAAGCGTCTTTTAGAGCTCTCAAGGGTAATGAAACTATTTCTCCATCATTGCTTACACTCAGAATGTCTTCTTTTTCAGTCATATAACTTCTCAATAAAAAAAAAACCACGCCTCCTACCGCCTCCTGCTTACCTCAATCATCGATAACTCACAACATAAGTTCTCGTCGGTGGGGCCATCATCATCATCATCTGATATATTTGTGCAAAGGAATAATAGATTTCCCTCGGAGCTTCGTAATAGGAAATATTTGGCATCTCTTCAGACATGGCAGGTGGCGACATGTGAGAAGCTACATTAGCTCTCTATACTTTTAGTTTCAAGATAAGTTTTGATATTATGAGAGCTTGCTTCCCTTCGTTAACTAAACTTCTTTTTTGGCATGTTAGTAGTATATGTAATACACAATTGATGTCTAAAAGTCTGAGGAAGTGTTGCAATTGATTGAAAATAACAAATACACGATTGCATAAAAAAAATACAAGAATTCTCTCTCGAGACAAGTGTCTCACGTTATTCAGTCATGGGAAGAGTTGCCATCTTTATCACGAAAACATATTGTACGGCATACGAAACAAAATGCAATGAAAAGAGACTCAAATACTTAAAGAATGAATGGAAAATGAAATAGTAAAACCACCCCTAACCAGACCTTTCATTCTCTACTTGGATGTGGCCTTTAAATTGGCCTTTTAAACCATTTAAAAAGCTTCGTATCGATATTATCTTACGCGTGGCAATGGCCGGGACCCAGATGTATGGAAATATGACGATAACTCATTTTCACGAATTTGAGCCAATTTCGCCAAAATTACAGTCCGCCGATAATAAGGATTTTCCCATGTCTCCTTCCTGTTCTGGTATGTTGTTCTTTTCTTCATTTCCAGAAATTCTGACATCAAAAAATCCTACTTTTCCAATATATTTGATCTTCCTTCATCATAATTATTAATTTTGTGTCTGAATCTGCAATTTTCTCCGTATCTGCACCATCCCCTAGCATTGCATATACAGTATTTATCTCTTGAGCTGTATCTTGGAGCTGATGCTTGGAAATTCTTTGCTGACACTCCATATCGCAGTGATGGCTTGCTTTTTCCTTCCCCTCATGTTCTTGGTTCCTCTCTTTATTTGTTTCTTTTCTATTTTGTTTTTTATCATTTAATTGATTATTTAATTGATTGTGATTCATGGCTACAGGGTGCATATATTTAAATTTTTTGTTGAACTTACATCCTTTTCCTTCTTTTAGGTTTTTGCATATTTTTGGATGTAGATTTCTGCATTCATCCTCATAGCCGTCTGGTTATACACATTTACCATAGATTTCATAGTTGTGACATACCTTGGGATGTTTGTAGTAACATCTTTCACCGAATCTGCAATTCCCTCTTTTCAAAAGGGTGCAGACCTTGTCTTTCTTTTCTATTTTTTCTATCTCTTTCCCATCAGTATGCTGATCTGGGTAAAGCCTCTTCGGGATTTTATTATCAGTTATTATGTCATAATTTATTTCTTTGTATGTATGCTGCTTGATTGCCTCATATGTAGTATCTATGAGTATCTCTGCATCCATACTCTTGTCTTGCTCTTTGTTTTCATTTTTTTCTGTCATCTCAGTTTTGTTTTCTTCTCTTCCGTTTTCCTCTACTACCCCTTCCTCTTCTTCTTCATCTTCTACTATTTGCACATTAAGTCTTGATTTAATAACACTGTCTACCCATGAGAGACATGTTGAGCAAAATACTCTGGTACCCTTACTCGTATTTTTGCATGACTTCAGCACATTATGGATGCGTGGGAATGTTGCATGCAGAGCATTTTCTGATCAGGTTTTCTGGATTGACTATGCTATACCACACCTTACACAGTTTGCATGCATTTGGCATTCTTTTTCCTATTGCATCAATTAGTATATTCACAGTGTTCACCTTATTCATTTTCTTTGTTGGAATATGTTGATTGATGTAAGTTTTCTTTATAAGTCTCTTAACCCCTTGAATTTTATTTGGAACTCCTTCAATTATTTTCATAAAGTTTGAAAGGTCATATCCTTCCAATATGTCTATGAATACTTTTGTATCTTTTTGATTAGGGCTGTTATTAATCTCATAGATGAGAAATACCAGTTCCCTTCCTGCTAACTCATCATATTGCATTTCTGCAAGAAGAGCAAGATTTTGCCATCTCCTCCCACATTCTGAGCTTACTGCCATCTTGGTCTGATTTACAGTACTTCACTCGATAAACTAACTTAGTAGACGCTTTATCCTACTATTTTCACACAAATTTTATCGCCGACAATTCACGAACAATTCTAGATATAATTCGTTTTCTAGTCGTATGTTAAAAGCGTGATATCGGTTGATTAATCAGACTGTGCACAGGTACGTCTCACCAAGAGAGAGAGAGGGAGAGCTTCTCCGTTGATTTTTCCAGTTGCCATACAGCGACTTCTGGTGAGCAATTCTTTTCAGAGTAAATAATAATAAATATATGTATATATATATATATATATATATATATATATATATATATATATATATATATGTATATATATATATATATATATATATATATATATATATATATATATATATATATATATATATATATATATATATATATGCATGCATGCATGTCTGTGTCTATTTATAGTCCCTATGTACAAGTGTGCTACAAGAAACCTAATAAACTGTCTGGCAGAATTCTATACTACAGGAACTGAAAATGGAAGGAACCTTTCTCTCTCCCTTTTCCTTGAGCAGTCTCTCTCCTCCACTTACTTCCTTCCTTCGTTCCTCCTCAATTCCTCTAGGTGTAGTGCTTTGTGTATTGTCATATGTTTCCTGTTTTATGATCTATGCTGCGGAGTTCTGCCTTCGTCCATTCCACTATTCCTGCGATGTATCTGATTACTGGCACTGCCCATGTGTTTATGGCTTTTATCATATTTCCGACGTTTGAGTTCTGACTTGAGTATCGCCTTGAGTCTCTGCATATATTCTTTCCTGATCGTGTCCTTCATCTCTTGGTGTTTTATATCCCTCCTTCCATTATTTTCTAGGTATTTGTATCCAGTCTCATCTATGTGTTTGATGTTGCTCCCATCTGTTAGCTTTATCCTTCAGTTTCTCGTTACTTTGCTTTTTGTATGTTGACTAAGGTGCATTTTTCTATTCGAAACTCCATCCTGATGTCCCCAGATACAATCCTAACAGTCTGGATTAGGGTATCTATCTCCTTGATGCTCTTACCATACAGCTTAATGTCTTCCATGAACATCAGATGGTTGATTCTGTTGCCTCTTTTCTTGAGTTGGTACCCAGCATCTATCTTCTGTAGTACTTTTGTCATGGGAATCATGGCTACTACGAAGAGCAGTGGGACAGTGAGTCGCCCTGGAAGATCCCTCTCCTTATAACCTCTGCTAGTCGTTATTCCAGAGCTTGTAAGTATTGTATTCCAGTTGCGCATATATTTTCAGGCACTCTATTAGCCATGTGTGTGGTATCATGTCGAAGGCTTTCTTATAGTCTATCCATGCTATGCTTAGGTGGTTTTGCTTCTCCTACTGTTCTTCATTACCATTTTGTCTATCAGGATGCTGGTCTTTTGTGCCCCTACAACTTCCTTCTGCAGCCTTTCTGTTGGTGGGGGATGGTGTTTGCTCCTCTAGGTAATTGTATAGCCTTTCACTGATGATACCTGTTAGTAACTTCCACATTATTGGTAGGCAGTTATAGGCTGTAGTTAACTGGCTATATTTCTCTTACTCTTGTCTTTTTGTACTAAGGATGTTCTTCTGTGGTCATCCATTTGGGTGCATGGTGATTTGAGATACAATGCTGGAGTTTTTCTGCTATTCGTGGGTCTAGGGCCTTGAAGTTTTTGAGCCAGTATCCATGGACTTCATTGGGACCTGGGGCTTTCCAGTTTGGCATTTTCTTTAGTTGGTGTCTGACTGTGCCTGTCGTGATCTCTGTGAATTTTGTTTTTATTCTCCCGTTCTTCTTCCTTGACTTCCTGGAGCCATGTTGCATGTTTGTGGTGTGATACCGGATTGCTCCATATGTTTTCCCAGTCTCTTACTTGGTTCGGTTTATGGAATTTCTTGGGGTGTTGTTCCCCTCCCCTTAGTTGGCTGTAGTCTTTTTCTGGTGCATGTATCCGTGCATTGGTTTGTTGTGCCAGTCTTCTGTTCTGTTTGTTATTCTCCTGTCTCTGTATATTTCTGGGTCTTCGTCTACTTTTATTAGTCCTTCTTCCCATGGACTCTTTAACACTAGTCCTTCACTGGTTTTCAGATATTGCCCCAGTGCTTTGTTCTCGATGTTGACGCAAGTCCTCTATAATTAGTAGTCCTCCTCTCCCCCTTCCTTTCGTGTTATGTATAGTCTGTCCGTATTTGCTCTTGGGTAGTTAGCTTGTGTATTGTCATATGTTTTCCTGGTTTTCTGTTCTATGCTGCGGAGTTCTGCTTCGTCCATTCCACTATTCCTGCACTGTATCTGATTACTGGCACTGCCCATGTGTTTATGGCTTTTATCATATTTCCGCCGTTCAGTTTTGACTTGAGTATCGCCTTGAGTCTCTGCATATATTCTTTCCTGATCGTGTCCGTTCATCTCTTGGTGTTTGATATCCCCTCCTTCCATTATTCCCAGGTATTTGTATCCAATCTCATCTCTGTGTTTGATGTTGCTCCCATCTGATAGCTTTTATCCCATTCATTCGTTCTTGTTACTTCGCCCTTTTGCATGTTGGCTAAAGCACATTTTTCTATTATTATTATTATTATTATTATTATTATTATTATGTAGACAAGTTATCGGCAATAATTGTTACTATAAGAAATTCAACATAAAGTCAAATTGAACATGTTATATTATATGAAGCCTTTATTATTATCATTACTATTATTATTATTATTTTTTTTATCTCAGTCCTGCAATTCGACTGGGTAGTATTTATAGTGTGGGGTTTCGGGTTGCATCCTGCCTCCTTAGGAGTCCATCACTCTTCTTACTATGTTTCTAGGATCTCACTCTTCTGCATGAGTCCTGGAGCTACTTCGGCCGCTAGTTTTCTAGATTCCTTTTCAGGGGATCTTGGGATCGTGCCTAGTGTTCCTATGATTATGGGTACAATTTGCACTGGCATATCCCATATCCTTCTTATTTCTATTTTCAGATCTTGATACTTATCCATTTTTTCCCTCTCTTTATCTTCAACTCAGGTGTCCCATGGTATTGCGACATCAATGAGTGATACTTTCTTCTTGATTTTGTCAATCAACGTCACGTCTGCTCTATTTGCACGTATCACCCTATCTGTTCTGATACCTTAGTCCCAGAGGATCTTTGCCTGATCGTTTTCTATCACTCCCCCAGGTTGGTGCTCGTACCACTTAGTACTGCAAGGTAGCTGGTGTTTCTTGCACAGGCTCCAGTGGAGGGCTTTTGCCACTGAATCATGCCTCTTTTTGTACTGGTTCTGTTCAAGTGCCGGACATTCGCTTGCTATGTGGTTTATGGTCTCATTTTTCGTATTGCATTTCCTACATATGGGAGAGATGTTATTTCCATCTATCTTTCTTTGGATATATCTGGTTCTTAGGGGCTGATCTTGTGCTACTGTTATCATTCCTTCAGTTTCCTTCTTGAGCTCTCCCCTAAGTAACCATTGCCACGTGTCATCGCTGGCCAGTTCTTTAGTCTGTCTCATGTATTGTCCGTGCATTGGTTTGTTGTGCCAGTCCTCTGTTCTGTTTGTCATTCTCCTGTCTCTGTATATTTCTGGGTCTTCGTCTACTTTTATCAGTCCTTCTTCCCATACACTCTTGAGCCATTCATCTTCACTGGTTTTCAGATATTGCCCCAGTGCTCTGTTCTTGATGTTGACGCAGTCCTCTATACTTAGTAATCCTCTCCCTCCTTCCTTTCGTGTTATGTATAGTCTGTCCGTATTTGCTCTTGGGTGTAGTGCTTTGTGTATTGTCATATGTTTCCTAGTTTTCTGCTCTATGTTGTGGAGTTCTGCCTTCGTCCATTTCACTATTCCTGCACTGTATCTGATTACTGGCACTGCCAAAGTGTTTATGGCTTTTATCATATTTCCGCCGTTGAGTTTTGACTTCAGTATCGCCTTGAGTCTGCATATATTCTTTCCTGATCGTGTCCTCCATCTCTTGGTGTTTTATATCCCCTCCTTCCATTATTCCCAGGTATTTGTATCCAGTCTCATCTATGTGTTTGATGTTGCTCCCATCTGGTAGCTTTATCCCTTCAGTCCTTGTTACTTTGCCTTTTCATAAGTTGACTACGGCACATTTTTCTATTCCAAACTTCATCCTTATGTACCCGGATACAATCCTTACAGTCTGGATTAGGGTAGCTATTTCCTTGATGCTCTTACCATACAGCTTGATGTCGTCCATGAACATCAGAGATGGTTGATTCTGTTGCCTCTTTTCTTGAGTTGGTACCCGGCCCTCCATTTTCTGTAGTACTTTTGTCACGGGAATCATGGCTACTACGAAGAGTAGTGGGGACAGTGAGTCGCCCTGGAAGATCCCTCTCCTGATATTAACCTCTGCTAGTCTTATTCCAGAGCTTGTAAGTATTGTATTCCAGTTGTGCATTGTATTTATGAGGAAGCTGATGGTTTTTTCCTCTGCCCCATATATTTTCAGGCATTCTACTAGCCATGTGTGTGATATGTCGAAGGCTTTCATATAGTCTATCCATGCCATGCTTATTATTATTATTATTATTATTATTAATTATTATTATTATTATTATTATTATTATTATTATTATTATTATTATTATTGGCTGGCTACCAGGTATTCAGAAAAAAAAGACATTCAAAAAAATAACTAAAAACATCAATAAATTTACTTCGCCACAATGGCTCATTATTATTGTCCTCATTCCCCAATTATCTTGTATCATCAAACATGCAAACGACTTCATATCAATGTGTGTTAGAGTAAAATACCAAAAAATACCAGAGGTTTTGCTTATTAACTGGAATTTCTATCGTCCGGTTTTAACGAGTGGTACCGTCATTAGCATTATATGCAACTGGTTTTTAGCTTATATTTTCTCGTGCTTTTAACAAAAGGTAATTTTATTGAATTTATGTGCGTGTGGTATGCATTAATTATGTTTGTGAGTATGTATACATGCATATATATGTGCATATGTATATTATACATAAATACATACACACTATATATATATGTATATTTATATAATTATGTTGTGTGTGCGTATGTGTATATTTAAATGTGTATACATATATTTGTCAGCGTTTCTGTCTTTTCTTATAAAATAACAAATATATTCAAGCCCACGCCTGTGAAATCTTTTCATAAGCAATATACTAAAACTTCACCTTTTCTAAACTATAATCTTCCATCGCTTTTATCAGTGAACGCGATATGAGTTTGTCTAGACAATATTCTACTGCACGACATTAAAAAAAAGTTGTAGAGAATAGGAAGACTTATAAGTTATATTAGGAGCAAAATATTATGTACCTTTAATATCTTTTTTATTTTTTTCGCTACTTGGTCCATTGAAGATTTGACAGCAGGATTATTATTATTATTATTATTATTATTATTATTATTATTATTATTATTATTATTATTATTATTATTATTATTATTATTATTTGTTTTTTTTGCTTTTGTTTTATCAGTCATCCTATTCCACTGGGTGGTCTTCATAGTGTGGGGTTCCAGGTTACATCCTGCCTCTTAAGGAGTTCATCACTTTTCTTGCTATTGTAAGCTGTTTCTAGTAGCACACTCTTCTTTGCATGGATTTTCCTGGCGCTACCCCAGCATCTAATTTTTCCAGATTCTTTTTAAAGGAGGTCTTGGGATCGCGCTTAGTGTCCCTATGATTATGGAACAATGTCCGCTGGTATATCCCATATCCTTATTATTATTATTATTTTATTTTATTTTTGCTCTATCACAGTCCTCCAATTCGACTGGGTGGTATTCATAGTGTGGGGTTCCGGGTTGCATCCTGCCTCCTTAGGAGTCCATCACTTTTCTTACTATGTGCGCCGTTCCTAGGATCACACTCTTCTGCATGAGTCCTGGAGCTTATTATTATTATTATTATTATTATTATTATTATTTTTTTTTTTTTTTTTTTTTTTTTTTTTTTTTTTTTTTTTTGCTCTATCACAGTCCTCCAATTCGACTGGGTGGTATTTATAGTGTGGGGTTCCGGGTTGCATCCTGCATCCTTAGGAGTCCATCACTTTTCTTATCTATGTGTTGCCGTTTCTAGGATCACACTCTTCTGCATGAGTCCTGGAGCTACTTCAGCCTCTAGTTTTTCTAGATTCCTTTTCAGGGATCTTGGGATCGTGCCTAGTGCTCCTATTATTATGGTACGATTTCACTGGCATATCCCATATCCTTCTTATTTCCTATTTTCAGATCTTGATACTTCTATCCATTTTTCCCTCTCTTTCTCTTCAACTCTGGTGTCCCATGGTATTGCGACATCAATGAGTGATACTTTCTTCTTGACCTTGTCAATCAACGTCACGTTCTGGTCTGTTTGCACGTATCACCCTATCCGTTCTGATACCATAGTCCCAGAGGATCTTTGCCTGATGTTTTCTATCACTCCTTCAGGTTGGTGCTCGTACCATTATTACTGCAAGGTAGCTGATGTTTCTTGCACAGGCTCCAGTGGAGGGCTTTTGCTACTGAATCATGCCTCTTTTTGTACTGGTTCTGTGCAAGTGCCGGGCATTCCATTGCTTATGTGGTTTATGGTTTCACTTTTCGTATTGCACTTCCTACAGTATGGGAGAGATGTTATTTTCCGTCTATCGTACTTTGAACATTATCTTGGTTCTTAGGGCCTGATCTTGTGCCGCTGTTATCATTCCTTCAGTTTCCTTCTTGAGATCTCACCCTCTGTAGCCATTGCCAACTGTCATCGCTGGCTAGTTCTTTAGTCTGTCTCATGTATTGTCCGTGCATTGGTTTTTTGTTGTGCCAGTCCTCTGTTCTTTCTGTCTTTCTCCTGTCTCTGTATATTTCTGGGTCTTCGTCTGCTTTTATTAGTCCTTTTCCCATGCACTCTTTAGCCACTCTGTCTTCACTGGTTTTCAGATATTGCCCCAGTGCTCTGTTTTCAATGTGACGCAGTCCTCTATACTTAGTAGTCCTCTCCCTCCCTCCTTCGTGTTATGTATAGTCTGTCCGTATTTGCTCTTGGGTGTAGTGCTTTGTGTATTGTCATATGTTTCCTGGTTTTCTGATCTATGCTGCGGAGTTCTGCCTTCGTCCATTCCACTATTCCTGCGCTGTATCTGATTACTGGCACTGCCCATGTGTTTATGGCTTTTATCATATTTCCTTTCCGGCGTTGAGTTTTGACTTGAGTATCGCCTTGAGTCTCTGCATATATCTTTCCTGATCGTGTCCTTCATCTCTTGGTGTTTTATATCTCCTCCTTCCATTATTCCCAGGTATTTGTATCCTGTCTCATCTATGTGTTTGATGTTGCTCCCATCTGGTAGCTTATCCCTTCAGTTCTCGTTACTTTGCCTTTTTGTATGTTGACTAAGGCGCATTTTTTCTATTCCAAACTCCATCTTGATGTCCCCAGATACAATCCTTACAGTTCTGGATTAGGGTATCTATTTCCTTGATGCTCTTACCATACAGCTTGATGTCGTCCATGAACATCAGATGGTTGATTCTGTTGCCTCTTTTCTTGAGTTGGTACCCTGCATCCATCTTCTGTAGTACTTTTGTCATGGGAATCATGGCTACTACGAAGAGTAGTGGGACAGTGAGTCGCCCTGGAAGATCCCTCTCCTAATATTACCTCTGCTAGTCTTATTCCAGAGCTTGTAAGTATTGTATTCAGTTGCGCATTGTATTTTTGAGGAAGCTGATGGTATTTTCCTCTGCCCCATATATTTTTCAGGCATTCTATTAGCCATGTGTGTGGTATCATGTCGAAGGCTTTCTTATAGTCTATCCATGCCATGCTTAGCGGTTGGTTTTCCTTCCTCCTACTGTTCTTCATTACCATTTTGTCTATCAGGAGCTGGTCTTTTGTGCCCCTACACTTCCTTCTGCAGCCTTTCTGTTGGTGGGGGATGTGTTTGTCTCCTCTAGGTAGTTGTATAGCCTTTCACTGATGATACCTGTTAGTAACTTCCACATTATTGGTAGGCAGGTGATAGGCCTGTAGTTACTGGCTATATTTCCCTTACTCTTGTCTTTTTGTACTAAGGATGTTTCTTCCTGTGGTCATCCATTTGGGTGCTTGGTGATTTGAGATACAATGCTGGAGTTGTTTTCTGCTATTCGTGGGTGTAGGGCCTTGAAGTTTGAGCCAGTATCCATGGACTTTCATCAGGACCTGGGGCTTTCCAGTTTGGCATTTTCTTTAGTGGTGTCTGACTGTGTCTGTCGTGATGTCTGTGAATCTTTGTTTTATTCTCCCTGTTCTTCCTTTTGACTTCCTGGAGCCATGTTGCATGTTTGTTGTGTGATACCGGATTGCTCCATATGTTTTCCAGAGTCTCTTACTTGGTTCGGCTTCAGGAATTTCTGGGTGGTTGTCTTCCCTCTTAGTTGGCTGTATAGTCTTTTCTGGTTGGTTCCGAATAGTTTGTTCTGTTGGTATCCCTTATTCCTGTTCATGTACCGTTGGATCTTATGTGGCTTTGGCCTTAAAAGCCTCTGTTTAACAATCTTCTATTGTGTTGTTTAATCCCCTCTCTTGTACTTTGTATTTCTCATTGAGTTCCTCCCTTGTTTTCTTGCTTCTTAGCCTTTTTTTCTGCCATCTCTTTCAGTTTTACTCAAGTCAGATCTCATCACCATGATTTGCTTTCCAGGCGCCTTTTCCAAGGAGGTTGCGTTTTTGGTTCTGTTGGGTTGGGGTGTGCTGGTGGTGTTGGTGGTATTCGAATTCCCATCAGTTCTGCTACTAATTTCTTGCTCCTGCATATGTCAAGTTTTGTTTTTTTTCTGTGATATGGTGGTGTGTATTATGCCCATTATTTCATTGACCTCACTTGTTTTTCTCCCTTAATTTCTTGGTGTTGTAGGCTTTTCATGGAGGGGAATCTTTGTTCTCTCTGTATCTGGCTCCATCCATTGTCTAATCTTTTCTACCCATTCCCGTCCTCTCTGTTACTTCGTCGGTGTTTCTTCGTGTGTCGTTGTTTGATACCTCATCCTCCCTGTCGTCTTCTGTGGCATCGTCTCTCAGTTCGTCTTCGTGTAATTCGTTGTCGTGTGACATTTCCCTTTCCAGTTCTTCCTCTTTCTGTTGGGGGAGAGGCCAGTTCTTTTTCTTTATGTTCCTTACTTGGTCTGCCAGCCTCTGCTCTGTTTGGGGGGGTGTTTTATTCCTCTCATTTCCAGATGTTGACCATCTTCTTCTATATCCTCTCTCCGTCGGGTTGCTTCTGATGTTAGCATCTCCATAATTTCCTTATTTTCTTCTCTTGTCCATTATTTCTTCCTTTTTGCTCTGTAGCTCCAATCTCAGGCTGTTGATTATTGTCGTTGTGGTGATCAGTTGCTGGATGACGACCTCCAAGTACCTGACCGTCTTCCCCTTCAATTGGGTTGAATACCTGGTTGCCGGACGAAGCTCCTCTGTTGCCAGAGGTTCCATTTACGTCGTTGTCGTTTTAAATCCTTCATTTCTTTCCATCATTGCTGAGTTTTGCTATTTAACCCATAGCTGGACCCTACCCCATCAGGGATAGGTACTCATTTACAGCTGAGTAGACTGAGGAAATTATGGTAAAGATCCTTTCCCAAGGAATCAACGCCGAGGAGAGCGGTCACCCATCCAACGGACTGACCAGAGCCAATGTTGCTTAACTTGACTTAAGTCTATTGACGACCTAACCCACTCCTCCACGGCGCCACATATTATTAGTTATTATTATTATTATTATTATTATTATTATTATTATTTTATTATTATTATTATTATTATTATTATTATTCAGAACATGAACCCTATTCAAATGCCAACGACTTGAAATTCTAGCTTCCAAAGAAAATGACTTTTATTTGAAAGGTGTATCTGGAGATAACACGAAATACAGAAAAAATGGGGATAAGTTGCGAACAAAAAAAAGAAAACTAATTAATCATTAAATAGATAAAATAAAGAAAGTAAAATTATTAAAATACAAGAATTGTTCAAGGGTACTAATTTCATAATGTACCGATTGGAGCCATATATAATAATAATAATAATAATAATAATAATAATAATAATAATATAATAATAATAATAATATTAAAAAAATAAATAAATAATAATAATAATAATAATAATGATAATAATAATAATGAATAATAATAATAATAATAATAATAATAATAATAATAATATAATAATAATAATAATAATAATAATAATAATAATAATAATAATAATGGATAAAATAATAATAATCGATAAAAGATTAGGCACGATCCCAAGATCCCTGAAAAGGAATCTGGAAAAACTAGAGGCCGAAGTAGCTCCAGGACTCATGTAGAAGATTGTGATCCTAGAAACGGCGCACATAGTAAGAAGAGTGATGGACTCCTAAGGAGGCAGGATGCAACCCGGAACCCCACACTATAAATACCACCCAATCGAATTGGAGGACTATGATAAACCAAAAAAAAAATAATAATGGATAGGTATTTTTGTGTGGTTGTGTAACTACGCATTCATAACTGTATTACTTGTGTGTCTAGGTGTGTTGTGTAATCTTGTCCACAACTAAGTAACAAAGTACCCACTTAGGTATGGATGGACGTGATTACACATACACGTGCACACACATTAGGACACTCACGAATACACAAGTACACAAAAAAAACGAAAATGCGATGTATATATATATACTTTTATTATAATATATGTATGTATGTATATACATATATATATAATATATATGTAATGTATGTATATACAATAAGGTTAATGTATGTAAATAATATATGAATATATATATATATATATATATTATATATATATAAATATTATATATATATAATAATATTTTATCTATAATAATATATTAAATATATATATACACATGCATGTATATAAGTATATATATATATATATATATATTATATATATATATATATATATATATATATATATATATATATATATATATATATATATATAAAATAAAGGGACCCCAAAAAACCCTAAAATATAGAAAGTAATTACTATATTTCAGAGGACAGCTGTCTCATCTTTCAGGGTAGGTAATGATTTGAGAAAAATGAGAATAGCTACAGAATAGACGGTTTTATATATATATATATATATATATATATATATATATATATATATATATATATATATATACGTATATATATATTATATATATATATATAGATATATATATATATATATCGCATTTTCGTTTTTTTTGTGTACTTGTGTATTCGTGAGTGTACTAATGTGTGTGTACGTGTATGTGTAATCACGTCCATCCATACCTAAGTGGGTACTTTGTTACTTAGTTGTGGACAAGATTACACAACACACCTACACACACAAGTGATACAGTTATGAATGTGCAGTTACACAACCACACAAAAATACTTATCCATTATTATTATTATTATTATGTTTTTTTATTATTATTATTATTATTATTATTATATATATATATATATATATATATTATATATATATATATATATATATATATATATATTATCAATTGATTCTCCTTCATGCTAACGAAGATAAGTGACCGCAAATAACTGAACAGAGCCTGAATGGAAACACGAACTCCATAAATAATTCTACACTCATTAAAATTGCACGGTGAAATGCAACTGTATATCGCTGATTAATAAGGTTCTTAGGCCTAACACAAACTCCCCTCCCCCCCACCACTTCATTATACCTAAATATATAATACAGAACCCCCAGTTCATTATACGGTAGCTATAAGATTTTACTAAGAGGATATTCCTTAGAAACAGAAATTGGATAAAAAAAAATTTAGACAAATAATTTTGGGTAACTGTTTTATATGAGATGTAATGACGTGTTTCAATAATAACATTAATAAAATTATCCCCGTTTATATAACAAATCGTCAATAGAAACATAACAAACTAGCAATTTGATATATATAAAAAAAACCGCTATTGGGATGCTTTTTCTTTCTTTCTCTCTTTTGAATTGCGTTTTTCTGTTTTAGTTGTGTCCAATGTTAAATCAGTTTGATTTTGGCGTTAAATCACCTTGGTTTCCTCGCCAAATTGTACCAAGTGTTAAATCACTTTGCTTTTAGAGTTAAATCTATTTGTGTTTTTCTCTCTTAATTGTGTCTAGTGTTAAATCACTTCATGTTTTTCTCTATCAATTGTGTCTAGTGTTAAATTAATGTCGTGTTTTTCTCTCTTAATTGTGTCCATTGTTAAAACAATTGTGTTTTTCTCTTTTAACTGTGTCTAGAACCAAATAAATTTGTGTTTTTTCTTTGAATTGTGCATTAGTTAAATAAATTTGTGTTTACCTCTTTTCTCACTTAATTGTGTCTAGTATTAAATCACTTTGGATTATTCTCTCTTGATTATGTTTAGTGCTGAATCACCTCGTGTTTTTCTCTCTCAATTTTGTCTAGTATTAAATGACTTTGTGTTTTCCTCTTTTAACTGCGTCTAGTGTTGAATCACTTTGTTTATCTTTCTTAATTGAGCCTAGTGTTAAATCTGCACGATCCCCCTACCTCTCTCTCTCTCTCTCATGTTTATAAGTACACATAATTTCTCTTAAGCCTTAATAGCCTCAAGTTATGTGAACTATTTCATAATTGGGTCCGAGGTATTCTACCTTGTGCTAAAGTAGTCTTCATATAAAGGAAAATTAATATTAATACAAAATAGATTTTAATCTGATACGACGGTTGGTGTAACTCTAGGCTGATCACAGTCTTTTAATAATAATAATAATAATAATAATAATAATAATAATAATAATAATAATAATAATAATAATAATAATAATAATAATAATAATACTTTCTTCTTGATTTTGTTAATCAACGTCACGTCGTGCAAATAGACCAGACGTGACGTTGATTGACAAATCCAAGAAGAAAGTATCACTCATTGATGTAGCAGTACCATGGGACACCAGAGGTTGAACAAGGAACAAAGAAAGGGAAAAATGGAGTAAGTATCAAAGAAACCTTGGAAAAACCTAAGGAAAATAAAAAAAGAAGGATATAGGATATGCCAGTGGAAATTGTACACATAATCATAGGAACAATAGGCACGATCCCATGATCCCTGGAAAGGAATCTAGAAAAATAGAGGCTGAGGTAGCTCCAGGACTCATGCAGAAGTGTGATCCTAGAAACGGCTCACATAGTAAGAACAGGATGCAACCCGGAACCCCACACTATAAATACCACCCAGTCGAACTAGAGGACTGCGATAGCCCCCAAAAAATGAAATAAAATAAATAAATAAATTAAAAATAATAATAATAATAATATAAGAATAATAATAATAATAATAACTATTATTATTATTAATTATTATTATCCAATTATTATTATTATTATTATTATTATTTTATTATTATTATTTATTATATTATTATTCATTATATTATTATTACTAACTACAACTATTTTTGTTATTACTTGCTGGAAGAGAACATTCATCAATACATGTTTTATTGAAAATAATGACTATTTCAGCCCCGTTTATTTTTTTTTTTGTATAAAAGTTTCTCTTTTTTTCTTATTACTCACTTTTCTTCAATACTCAAACTGGCTATTAAAACGCCTATGGTGGAGTCAGGTCAAATTGAACATATTATACGAAATGCACTAAGCTAAAATTCAAGTTTCTAATAGATGTACTACATTCACACACGGATGATGGCCAAATATTGACACAGTTGTGAAAGCTAACATTTCTCTGTGAAACATTTGTCGTGAAACTAATGCACATATGAAACTAACTTAAATTTGTAGTCATTATACATAAAATACCTTAATATATATAACCAGTACGTTGATATATCAGACAATATAAGGTTTCTCTCTGACTAAAATATATTTATTTTACAAGTGTACAAGAAATAAATCATATAGAATTATACTAAAACATTATCTTGAGGACAGATAAAATGGGATTTAAGTTTTTTTTCTTATTAAACAGAGAGAGAGAGAGTGAGAGAGAGAGAGAGAGAGGAGAGAGATGTATTTATGATTTTGTAAGACATTTCAATTTCCAATCCACTGAACGAAAATATTGGGGCAATTTTACATAAACCTCACTAATAACATTATTATATATATATATATATATATTATATATATATTATATATTATATATAAAATATATATATATATATATATATACTATATATATATATATATTAGTGAGATTTATGTAAAATTGCCCGATATTTTCGTTCAGCTACATATATATACATATACATATATATATATATATATAATATATATATATATATTATATATATATATATATATATATATATATATCTATTAGTATATATATATATATATGATATATATATATAGATATATATATATATATATATATAATATATATATATATATATATATGTCCAGAAGGAGTCCATGATACCAGATTTAAAGGGCCAAGTTTATTACATATGATACGTTTCGCACAACTGTGTGCATCATCAGTCTGTGAATAAATAAAAGATATATTACAAACAATCACATAAAGTTAAAAGGAATTCACAATTTTTAAACATAAAGTCTAAAAAAGATTAAAAAAGAGCAGTAAATAAAAATAGAGACTACTGAAAACACCAACCGTCCATGATCAGAGGTGAAGATGGAATGAGTTACAGCTGGCAGAGAGAAGCGACGACAACTATGCCAGGTACCAGAGGTGACGAGGACAAATTAACGTTTAATGAGGCACCAGTCTTTTAATATATAAACGACTCCAGCGTTGCTAGTTGGTCAGGATGTTTACATAATCAATTATTGTAAAATGTTCTTTTTTGAATTTCAGTCTTGCATATTATTGAATGGTTTCTGATATTAGAAAATTCTGGTTGTTTTATCCTTTGACCAGTACGGAAGCTAAAGCCCAAATGGCTACAATATCTGACCCTCAGCAACCTCCGAGTCGATCCAACGTAAGAGCCCGGACATCCAGGGCATGTGAATTTATAAATAACGTTGGATCTCATGAAGGGCTGAAGGCGATCTTTAAAGTTCAAAAACGATCGAATAGTGCAAGGATTACTCGACACAAGCCTGACTTTAAGACAGGGAATTTCCTGTTTTCAAATTATACCGAGTGAGGTTTAAGATAAATTTTGAATCTGAAAAATACGGAACAGTAGCATAAAATATTTTCTCGGTACATCAAAAGTAGTTGATGATGGATGCAAAAATTTGGAAAGTACCTTGTTGGTGATTTTATGTTTACTATACTTGTGGAAATGAATTGGCTTTGGAAAAAAAAAGTTTGCCAAGAAAGTCATTTCGTTATGAAATTATTTGCCATGAGGAAGAATATTTGAGAGCTTTATTAATCAGCGTATAGATGGTGTTGAGTTTAAATGAGTATTGGCAAGAGCTATAAAAGTTATTGGTTAAACCCGTATAAGTTCGTTTTCTGTATACTGCCGTGGTGAATTCTGAGTTATTTCTCGTTACCTTAATATCAAGATATGGAAGGCTGCCCTCGCTCTCTACCTCCATAGTAAAATTAATCTGAGAATGAGCGTTATTAATGAATTCTAAAATGTCGTCGCTTCTCTCTGCCAGCTGTAACTCATTCCATCTTCACCTCTGATCATGGACGGTTGGTGTTTTCAGTAGTCTCTATTTTATTTACGACTCTTTTTAATCTTTTTAGACTTTATTTTTAAAAATTGTGATTTCCTTTTAACTTTATGTGATTGTTGTAATATGTCTTTGTATTTTTCTTCACAGACTGATGATGCACACAGTTGTGCGAAACGTATCATATGTAATAAACTTGGCCCTTTAAATCTGGTATCATGGACTCCTCCTGGACACTTATAATTGAATGCTGAAGTACTACATATATATATTATATATATATATATATATATATATTATATATATATATATATATATATATATATATAAAGTATATATATATATACATATATATATATATATATAATATATATATATATATATATATATATGTGTGTGTGTGGTGTGTGTGTGTGTGTGTGTGTGTGTGTGTGTATAAAAGCTTTGAGTGCATAATCATTCGACCTTCACATAAAAAGGTTTTCAACTTTGGACTAAGATCAACGTCTCGCAGAATAACGTACGATACTCGTAGTAATACCCAGCTGTGCGATAATTAACAGCTGGCTACTCCATTTCTCTTTCACCAAACCCACCTACCCAAGCCTAACCCCCTTCTACTAACAGATGCCGCCCTCCTTATACACGCCCACATCCGAAAGCCCGTTTTCTGCTCCCCGCCCCCGCTCCCACTCCGCTGAGGCGAGTCTTATAAGATGAAAAATTATGCAACTGCTTTTGGGAGTCGTGTCAAAACGAGTTCACCTCCTTCTCTCTCTCTCTCTCTCTCTCTCTCTCTCTCTCTCTCTCTCTCTCTCTCTCTTCTGGGAACTTCGTCCGCCTGCACTACAGCATTCTTCGTGAGAGTGAAAACAAACCATTGTTTGTTAGTTTGAGAGAGAAAAGGAAAATTGCTAGTGGTGTGATAGTGAAGAAAAATTATGATTGTTAGTGTAAAATGGAGTGAAAGCTCTCTGTTGACGTGAACTAACAAATAAACTTTTGTTTTTCTTAGTGTGAGAGTGAAGAGAAATAGTTGTTGGTTAGTGTGAGAATGCAAAGAGACAATTGTTTGTTAGTGTGAGAGTGCAAAGAAACAGTTGTTTGTTAGTGTGAGAGTGAAGAGAAATTGTTGTTGGTTAGTGTGAGGGTGAAAAAGAAACTGTTGTTTGTTAGGGTGATAGTGAAGAGAAACTGTTGGTGGTTAGAGTGAGTGAAAAGGACTTTCTTTGTTAGTGTGAAAATGAAGAAAATCCGTTCTTTGTTACTTTGAAAGAGAGAAAACCATCTGTCAGCGTGAACCAGGAAAGAAATACTGTTGTTTGTGAGAGTGTATAGGACGTGTTTGTTACTAGAGTGAAAGAGAACTGTTGTTTGGTATTTTGTTTGTTAGTGTGAAGGTATGATAAGAGAGGGTCTTTTTTTTTGCCTAAATGGACTGTTTTACCTAATTGGTACAGGGAGGCATTTATGCAAGAGACCTAGTATTTTGTTATACAACCCTAGCGTTCCCGATGGCTGCCTTAATAGTTTTTTTTTTTCAGTTTAACAGTTTAATAGTTTTGATAGTCTTAGCAAATCTGCCGTCCCAAGTAGAACTGGGGAAAGTTTGTTGGCGCAAACAAAGAATTTCGTTATGTAACAACTTAGAATGAAAATTTTATTATTTCTATTTTCTGAGAGAGCAAGAAAGGCTTCTCTCCAATGAACCAAACTTAATTAATCTTTTCCGGAACATATTCCGCAGAGTTGGTACATAAACTTATATGTCTCTCTCTCTCTCTCTCTCTCTCTCTCTCTCTCTCTCTCTCTCTCTCTCTCTCTGGCAGAAAGAAAAATCCAGAAAACTGGATCATAAATACATACTTATCCTCTCTCTCTCTCTCTCTCTCTCTCTCTCTCTCTCTCTCTCTCTCTCTCTCTCTCTCTCTCTCATAAAGAGAAATCCAGAAAACTGGATCATACGTACATGCTTATCTCATCACAGTTCTCTCTCTCTTTCTGTCTGTCTGTCTCTCTCTCTTTCTTTCTTTTTGCCCCACAATAAACATTACCTCCATCTTTATCTCGGCCTCATTGAAAAAGTTAGTCTCTTTAAAAAGAGGAAGAAATTCATTTACATAATAGCCCGGTACTTCTTTGCGTCATTAAACGAAAAGATTTCCTACGGCCTCGAGCGTTCACTGGAAAAATAATAATAATAAAAAAAAGTTCTTTTTGTTTCCACTGAGTTTATTTTAATTAAACACGACGAGAGAGACCTTACCTTACAGACGCCTTACAGTTTCGTTTCGGGTTGCCCCAGGTCCCTCAGTGTGAGCGCCTCTAATGTCTACCAGAGAGTTGCTAGTACATCTTCCGGTATATTTTGCATCTTCCAATCTTGGATGGTCTGGGATGCAGTTTAGATATTTGTCGAGCTTATTCTTAAACACATCTACGCTCACTCCTGATATATTCCTCAGATGAGCTGGCAACGCATTGAATAGACGCTGCATTATCGATGCTGGTGCGTAGTGGATTAATGTTCTGTGTGCTTTCCTTATTTTTCCTGGTATAGTTTTTGGGCACTATTAATCTACCTCGCTTGCTCTTTCGATATTTTTAGTTCCATGATATTTTCTGTTATTCCTTCTATCTGTTTCCATGCCTGAATTATCATGTAGCGTTCTCTTCTCCTTTCTAGACTATATAATTTTTAAGGATTGTAGTCTTTCCCCAGTATCTAGGTCCTTAACTTCTTCTATTCTAGCTGTAAAAGGACCTTTGTACACTCTCTATTTGTGCAATATCCTTTTGATAGTGTGGGTACCATATCATATTGCAATATTCAAGTGGACTACGAACATATGTTTTATAAAGGCATAATCATGTTTGTTCAGCTTTTTCTTGTTTTGAAGTGCCCGTAACAACATTCCCATTTTTGCTTTTACATTTTGCCAACAGAAATTGGCTAATTTGAATCATTGCATTTAACCATGTTTTTTTCCCTATTCATTTTCGATCACACCAAGGTCTTTAACTGCTTCCTTATTTGTGATTGTCTCATTATTAGGTCCCCTATATGCATATAGCTTTCCTTCTCTGTCTCCATAATTTATTGATTCAAATTTATCAGAGTTAAATACCATCCTATTTACCTCTGCCCAATCATATACTTTGTTAAGGTCTCTTTGTAGAGCGTTCCTATCTTCATCACAAGTAATTTCTATACTTATTCTTGTGTCATCAGCGAAACGACTCACTACTGAATCCTTAACATTACTGTCTATGTCTTCAATCATAATAACAAACAATATTGCAGCTAGCACCGTACCTTGTGGCACACCGGATATTACCTTGGTTTCATCCGATTTCTCATCGTTTGCAATAACTATCTGTTTTCTGTTGTGTAAAAATTCTTTTAACCATCTTCCTACTTTATCTACGATATTGTGTTTTCTAATTTTCTTTGCTAATATATTATGGTCTACTTTGTCAAAAGCTTTTGCAAAGTCTAGATAAACCACATCTGTTTCATTTCCGCTTTTCATATTTTTGAATATGTTCTCACGGTGGACTAACAGTTGGTTTGTGTACTTTTTTTCCGGGTACGGGAAACCGCCGTGTTGTCCTATATTAAAACAAAATTATTTTTTATTAAATGTTCCATAATGTTTTTTCTTCATTACCCTTTCATACACTTTCATAATATGTGATGTTAGACTCACAGGCCTATAATTACTTTGCCTCTAGTCTTGATCCACTTTTGAAAGTAGGGGTGATATATGCTAATTTGTGCTCATCATAAATCTTGCCTGTATCTACACTTTGTCTTAATAATATTGCAAGTGGCTTTGCGGATAGAATGAAACTACTTTCTTTAACAAAATAGCAGGGACTCCATCCGGCCCGGCAGCAGCTCCATTTTTAATTTCATTAATTGCCTGCACAATATCAGCTTCATTAATTTCTATGTCAGCTAAATATTCACTATTTTCGTCCCTTACTTCTATATCATTATCTTCATTATCTATTCTAGGGGTGAATGAATTCTCTATATCGTTCTGGCCAGTATGTTGCAAATTTCCTTTTTTTCATTCGTTAATCTCCCTTCAATTCTCAGAGGGCCTATTTCTATTCTTCTTTTATTCATCTTCTTCGCATATGAGTATAATAGTTTTGGGTTTTGCTTGATATAATAAAGGGTTTTTTCTTCCAAGTCCCGTTTTCATTTTCTTTTGATTGTATAATCTTTTGTTCTGCATTTCTATCTTGCTTTTAGTTCTATAAACTTTCCATGCATTTTTTTCTGTTGCAAGACCTTTTTTCCACTTTCTGATTTTCTGGAACAAGATCCTTCTGTCTCTTGGTATGCATGAAATGATGTTTACTTTTCTTCTTCGGTATATATTTATCCACTATTTTCTCCAATATTTTATATAATATCTCCGTATTTACCTTATGTCATCACTTACGAAAATGTTATCCCAATCTTTTGTTTATTCTTCATTAATTTCTGACCATTTTATATTTTTACTGTAGAAGTTGTATTTTCCATATCCTTCCCACTTTTTCATTTCTTGCTTATCTCTATTTTTTCACTTGTTTTGGAATGAACTGTTATTTCTATGACATTATGATCTGAAATACTCGCATTATAAAACTATTATTTCTTTAACATAATTCATCTCGTTCACAAATACTAGTCTAAAGTATTTTCCTTTCTTGTTGGCAGGTGATTTATTTGTTGAATGTTGTATTCTAGTAGCATATCTAATACCTTTTCAAATTGCCTCTTATCTTCTGCACTACTATTACTCTCTTTTTTATATGTATAAGTACAACCACCAAGTCTCCTATTCGTTCTTTCCATTCTACGAAAGGAAAGTTGAAGTCACCAGATAGGAGAATAGTCCAGTCCTTGTGATTTCTACATATCATCCAATTTTTCCAATTTTTTCAATTATTAAGTCAAAACTCTTTAGTATTAGGAGGTCTATATATTACTATGTTCATCAATTTTTCAGATTCAAATTCTACCGCTATTAGTTCACTTCTGAGTTACTATATTTCTCATATATTTTTCCTTGTTTTTTCGTCTTTCCCATATATTGCGGTTCCCCCTTGATTCCTATTTTTTCTATCTGATCTATAAGTTTGGAACCCTTTTATTTGATCATCATTCCCTCCCAGTCTCTGGGAATACCAGGTTTCACTTATATTCATTATATCTATTTTCTTTTCATTTTGGGTTAGTTCTTCTAATTACTCTATTTTTCTTTTTGAGTTACTCGTAACTAACCCTGCGCATTCATCACTATGATGGTTTGCGTGTTTTCTCCTTCATTTAATATTGGTAGTAATAAGGATTTTCCCATGTCTCTTTCCTGTTCTGGTATGTTGTTCTTTTTTTCATTTGCCAGAAATTTCTGACATTAAAAAAAATCCACTTTTATTTTCCATATATTTGATCTTCCTTCATCATAATTATTCATTTGGATGTCTGAATCTGCAATTTTCTCCGTTTCTGCAATATCCTCTTGCATAATAAATACAGTTATTATCTCTTGAGTAGAATTTCGGAGCTGATGCTTTGAAATTTTTTGCTGACACCTCTGCATATCTCATTGGTGGTTTGCTTTTCTCTTTTACCTGATATTCTTGATTTCTCTATTTGTTTCTTTCTTATTTGGATTTTATTACTTGGTTGGTTATTTATTTGATTATGATTCATGGCTACAGGGTGCATATATTTGCATTTTTTGTCGAACTTGCATCCTTTTCCTTCTTTTTAGGTTTTTACATATTTTTGGATGCAGATCTCTGCAATCATCCCCATAGCCATCCTAAGTATTGCACTTTACCATATATTTCATAGTTTGACATACCTTAGGATGTTTGTAGTAACATCTTTCTCCAAATCTGCAATTCCCTCTTTTCAAAAGGTTGCAGATTTTGTCTTTCTTGTCTCTTTTTCCTCTTTCCGTCATTGTGTAGATCTGGGTAGAGCCTCTTCGGGATTTGCTTTTCTGTTGTCATATCGTAATTTATTTCTTCGTAGGTATGCTGCTTTATTGCCTCATATGTAGTATCAATGAGTATCTCTGCATCCTTACTTTTATCTTGTTCTTTGTTTGTTTTCTTATTTTTTTCTGTCATTTCATTTTTGTTTACTTCTCTTCCGTTTTCCTCTTCTTCTTTTTCTTCTTCTTCTTCTTCATCCTCAACTATTTGTACATTCAATCTTGATTTAATAACATTGTCTATCCATGATAGACATGTTGAACAAAAAATTCTTGTATCTTTTCTCAAATCTTGCATTACCTCAGCACTGTGGATGGGTCGGAATGTTGCAGGCAGCACATTTCTGATTAGGTTTTGTGGATTGACTATGCTATACCAAACCTTACACAGTTTGCATGCTTTTGGCATTCTTTTTCCTAATGCATCAATTAGGATATTCACAAGATTCACCTTATTCATTTTCTTTGTCGGAATATGTTGGTTTATGTATATTTTCTTTATGAGTCTCTTGACCACTTGGATTTTATTTGGAACTTCTTCAATTATTTTCAAGATGTTTTCATTAGATTTGTTCCAGTTTGAAGGATTATATCCTTCTAATATATCTATGAATGCTTTTGTATCTTTTTGGTTAGGACTGTTGCTGATTTGCATAAGATGAGAAATGCCAGTTCCCTTCCTGCTACCTCATTGTATTGCGAATCCGCCAAGCAAGCTAAATTACGCCACCTCTTCCCGCAGTTGGAACTTACTGCCATATTCCTTTCTCGGATTTTCAGTTATTACACCTTGTTAAAACTAACCTTAAGAAGAGCTTTATCTCCTACTATTTTCACACTAATCTTATCACCCAGATAAGTTCACGAAACACTTCTAAGATTATTTCTCAAATTCTAGTCGTATGTTAAACTTGTGATATCTGTGGATTAATCTGACTTCACGCGGGTACGTCTCACAAAGAAAGAGGGCGACTACGAGAGAGAGAGAGAGAGAGAGAGAGAGAGAGAGAGAGAGAGAGAGAGAGAGAGAGTAGGGATTTATACTTTTGTTGAAATCGGAAATGAAATTAGCTTATGGTCAAAATCCTCTAATATGTTTGGCAGACCTGAAGAATCTTACCTCACGTTAAATTAAAATATCGTTCAGTCTTGCGTGAACAATAGAACTGCTTTCATTAAAGAATTATCAACGTTCAGTCTTACCTGCGTTTTACCATTTTCCTACTTTTGTCTGTTTCTGTAAGGTAGGATTGAAATTCACCTAAGGTTCGATCACTATGCAGCCATGAATGAAAATATGCGTAAATAATTGTGACCTTTTGAAACTAATATGCTTTGTGTAGGAATGGGTATGAGCACATACATACTTACATATATACATATGTATATGTATATGTGTGTGTACATACATATATATATATATATATATATATATATATATATATATATATACTATATATATATATATATATTATACGTATATATATACTACCCATCCACTTATATATAAATGGCTTATATTTAGCATGGAACGTTCCGCGAGCACGTGTGTGTGTCCCCGTCCCCCAAAAAACTAGTGCAGTTTATGAGCGAGACCTTTTTTTTTCCCGTTTTATGCTAAATGGGGAAGAGGGCTTTTACCCATTACACGAATTAGGACACAAATGTATTTCAACAGTTCGATTGAATGTGCTTAATATGCAATAAATTGCCTTTTCGGTTTTCCAAAAGATTATTCCGGTTTCGCCCCCAAATGAAATTTTGACAAATTTTGACGAATATTATGCCAAAATAAATGATGCTCTTTTCAAGTTGAAATGGCACTCGTCCTAGATTTGGGCTCAATGGGGCTGCAAAACACTGATATGACCTGTTTGTACTGCATTCCTATATATGTAAAACACACACACACACACACACATATATATATATATATATATATATATATATATATATATATATATATATATATATATATATATATAGACATTATATATATATAATATATATATATATAGATATATATATATATATATATATATATATATATATATATATATATATATATATATATCTTCAATATTACACATTATATATACAACATTCATATGTATATACTATATATATATATATATATATATATATATATGTTCGTGTGTGTGTGTGTGTGTGTGGAGTGCATGCGTGCGTGAGTGTGAGTGTGTGAGAGTGTGTGCGTGTGTGTGTATGTGCTTGCGCGAATATAAGTTTTATATTCCATTTCATTCCAAAGTATGGATAGTTATAATTCCTTTTTTCTAAATATATGTTTCTCATTTCTTGAGAATAAATACAATCACATACATGAACTGTATTTCAATGGGTGATATATCTCTAATTTGAAAAAAGATTTGCGGATAAACTTTTACACTATATTAAAAGTTGATCTTAGGCAAAATATATCTTGATAATGATAACTAATTAAGAGTATATAAATTTATATTAAAATTTGGTCTTTGGTACAACAAACATATTGAAAATTATAATAGGAAATAAGGATTCAGGAGTTAATAGATGTACAAAAACGGTGTGAATGTAAAAATGTAAATCATATAGGTATTAATAATTCACAATAAATATTCACATTTATTCATAAATAATTCACTATCAATATTCGGACGAAAAATCGTGAATAAACGTCATCACAAACCAGACAAACAAACGCCCAAAACAGACTACTCTAAACAATTAAAATCTAACAAACAACAAGCGAGGGTAAAAAAGAGGTTCAGGTTTCTCTACAAAAAGAAAGGAAAAAAAAAGCAAAATAAAATCTCATCGCTAAAGTTTCCTCTCTCTCTCTCTCTCTCTCTCTCTCTCTCTCTCTCTCTCTCTCTCTCTCTCTCTCTTATATAATATATATATATATATATATAAAATAGATATATATATATATATATATATATATATATATATATATATATATATATATATATATATATATATATATATATAAATATATATATATATATATATATATATATATATATATATATATTATATATATAATATATATACCTGTGTTCTTGGTTATATACACACGCGGGAAAGAGAATGTATGTATATCACAAAAAGGGCGTGGCCTAGACAGAGAATAAGGTTGTGAATAGAATTCCAAGCCCCACAAACGCCTCACCTGCAATGTCCGTCAGAGGAATATAATCCAATAAACCTATGAAAATAACACCTTAAAAATACAGTAACGAAAGTGAAAAACTCAACACACAGACTGAACTGTTTTCCCTGCGTAGAGGCCTCACCTAGACTCAAACACTTGAATTGCGAGCAACTTACGTCATTTGTAAGTTGCTGCAGCGCAGCTGAGAGAGAGAGAGAGAGAGAGAGAGAGAGAGAGAGAGAGAGAGAGAGAGATACTAAACTTCTGTATTGAACAATTTAATTAAGTTCTATAGAGAGGTGAGTTTTTCTGATGAGAGAGAGAGAGAGAGAGGAGAGAGAGAGAGAGAGAGAGAGAGAGAGAGAGAGAAAGGTCGTTGTGAGGATGTGTTAAGTCCTCTCTCTCTCTCTCTCTCTCTCTCTCTCTCTCTTCTTTCCGTGTTTGCTTCCGAAATCCAGTCTTTTTTTATTTTTTTCCTCCGTATTTGTAATTTCTTGTCCGACAAGCCCGACCAGCGCTGCTTTGAAAGACTGGGAAGGTAAACAAAGAAAGAACCGTGAAATGAACAAGTTTTCGCTGGACTTTGTAAACTCAATTTTTAAACACGCCTCTCCAACTACCACCCCCCCCCCTTTATCCACAACCCCATCCCCCCCTCTCCCAGCTTCCCGGTAAATCAATTATTCTCAGTCCAGCGACCAAACGAAATTTCGAAATAAATTTTGAGCTTTTTTTTTTCTTTTTTTTGGATGAAGAACTACCTCTGTCCCTAGGGTCATACAGAGGAGAGAAAGAGAGAGAGAGAGATATTCGTATACACAGACATATTTATAGATATACATACATATATATATATATATATATATATATATATATAGATATATATATATATATATATATATATATATATATATATATATATTTATATATATATATACAGAGAGAGAGAGAGAGAGAGAGAGAGAGAAAATTTAAGTATGAGACAACAAATAAAGATAGTAAATCGCATTATCACAGAGAGAGAGAGAGAGAGAGAGAGAGAGAGAGAGAGAGAGAGAGAGAGAGAGAGAGAGAGAGAGAGAGAGAGAGAGAGAGAGAGAGTTTTTAACCGAAACATACATTATGCCAAATATCAGAGACACATCTATATCCTGCAAGCAATGTTGACCGTGGATGCTTTTGTTTCGCAGTATGGGAAAGCGCGCCGCCGCGTAGAATAAACATCGAAAATTAAACTCCGCGAATTTATTTCGAAGACTTTACGACTCTTAGTTCGATATTTGGCAAAACGCAATAACTGCAACGCAAGCTTCAATGAATCACCTTTTGGAACCATGTGTGAAAGGGCAGCAGAAGGAAAATGCTGTGTAGCTATAGAATTCCTCTGGAAGTTTAGTATTCAAAACAAATAGAAAATTTCATTTCCTTCTGAAGTATTATACCACAAATAGAAATGATTTTTTTTAGCCATTATATCGAGAACAAATGGAAATGTTTTTAAACGACTTTTTTAATGTATTATGCTTAAAACAAAAACAATTTTTTTTTTCTAAAGCATCAAATCCAAAACAAATTATAAATATAAGCAGACATTTGTACTTATGTGTGTATATATATATATTATATATTATATATATATATATATAATATATATATATATATATATATATATATATAAAGAGAGAGAGATGTGAGAGAGAGAGAGAGAGAGAGAGAGAGAGAGAGAGTAGCACACTAGAAAACTCAAAACAACGGATTCAGGAAATATTGTTAAAAACATTTTCCCCTTTTTGTGTGCCGATAATCACCCCCCCCCCCCCCCCCCCCCCCCCCAACCAAACCCACGCGCCCGCCCACGACAAAATTATCTTGCCATTTCTACGCACGACAGTCGGAGTTAATTAAGTAGCGCGGCGAGACCTTTTTGAATAAAATTTACAATCGCTGATGAAAATGAATGAAAAAAAAAATTATTTTTTTGTAAATTACACCATACGAGTTTAAAGTAAAAGAACCTTACAGTTAACACTAACACACCCACAAGCACACGTTTATAAATACATACATACAGAAATACACATACACAAACACATGCATCTATCTATCTATCTGTCTATCTATCTATCTATCTATTCTATATATATTCATATGTATATATATACCATTTAAATATATATATATATATATATATATATATATTATAATATATATATTATATATATATAATATATATATATATATATATATATATGATTTATATATTTATGTATATATATATAATATATATATATATATATATATATATATATTATAGTATATAATAAAAGGAGCCCATAAAAACACCAAATTATAGAGAGAAAAGTACTATATTTCAGAGACTCCTGTCTCTCTTCAGTATATGAATGAAAAAAGTTTACAGAAAAGGAAAAGGTGGTACTCATACCAAGAGATCCATCCACAGGTAAGCCAATTTAGGTCACCCCCGCTGATAATCTTCCTTTAATCTTCTTAAGCGTTGGTTGAATGAAAACCTTGTCGATCACATCTGAATCCCATGCTCCTTTTGAGATGCTCTCTTTTATAAAGGCCGATTCCATCATTTGATTCTTGTACCGCCAGTTGCTGCTATAAATTATACGCGACAAATTCCAGTTTATTCTATAGTTATGTTCATTACTATGGTTGAAAATAGCTGAGTTCTGTTGTCCATACCTAACTGACCGTTTGTGTTTGTATTATTAATCTCTGGGGAAGTTGATTTTTCCTGTAAATCCGATGTAAGATTGGTCACAGTCCTGGCATGGGATTTCATAAACCCCTGTTTCCTTGGTGATTTCTTTGTTGAAAGCATTAATGCAGGGATTGGCTAAGGTGTTTGGGTAAGTAAATGCAAAGGGTTAGATTTTCCGTCCAGGTGAGGAATTTTAATTTTATTGTTGGGTGTCTCTTTGGTCTTGTTTTGAGGGGGTCGGTAGAAAATTACGTTTGCTTTGTGAATTGCTTTCTCAATTATATGGTCAGGATACTTTAAAGACGAAAGTTGCCTACGAATTAGTTCAAATTCTTTTTCCAGGAAATCTGGGGAACAAATTTGTAAGGCTCTTAAGAACCGGTTGCTGGCTACACCTGTCTTGATAGCAATGTCGTGATAGCTAAAGTAGTGAATGTATGAAAGTGAGAACGTTGGTTTTCTGTATATGGTAGATTAGTATTCTGTCATGTCTCTGATTAATTATTAAAACATCAAGAAAAGGAATTTTGTTGTCTTTTTGAAGAGAAAATTTTAAATAATATAATTCCACGTAATGTAACTTGGTTTAGATATGTTGACGACATAATTTGTGTATGGCCAGGGAACGAAGATGTAAATAACTTTTTTGCCAGGTTAAATCAATTAGTACCAACAATCAAATTTACTATGGAAATAGAAAAAGATGAATGCCTACCCTTTTTGGATGTCCTCATACGGAGAAATAGTAGTGGGTTTAAGTATAGTGTTTACAGAAAACCTACTAATATTTCTTCCTATGTACATTTCTATTCTGGACAAAACAATAAGGTTAAAAGATCAGTGTTTGCATCCATGTTTTTAAGAGCACTACGGGTATGTAGCCCAGAATATATAGATGAGGAGACAGATAAGATTCGGAATACAGGCAAGAAACTGAAGTATCCAGATAATGTACTAAACAATACATTAAAAGCGGCAAAAAAAAGACCTTGTATCAAAATCAAAAAGAACCTTACAACAACAAAAATTTGCTTGTACTACCTTATAATAGTAATATGAAAGATATCCCACATCTCCTGAAGAATTTTGGTGTTAATGTAGTTTTTAAAAACAATAAAACAATGAAACAGGTACTTATTAAGAACTCCCCCGACAATGCTAAAGGATATGTATATAAAATCCCGTGTAAGTCTTGTGACAACTTTTACATCGGTCAAACGGGGAAAGCACTGGAAAAAAGAATAGAACAACATAAACAATGTGTGAGATGTGCACAGGGAAATAGTGGTATATTTGTACATGTTAGTGAGAACAATCATGCTATTAACTGAGAAGGGGCAAAAAAGCTGGTGTGTTCTAATAATGCATTGGAAAGGAATGTCATTGAATCTAGTTTTATAAAAGAAAGTTACAACAATAATATGAACATCAGTCAAGGAATGTATAAACTTGATCCTTTAATATTTAATATCAAAAGAAATTTGTAAACTGTTTAAATTTTAAGGTTGGCTGTAGAGATATATGAAAAATAGGATTATTATATTTGTAAACACAGTAAAGGGGGCAGTAGTGGTAATGAGATGTTCAACCCCGCCTCCCTGACACCTGTCAGGTGTGGACTTGTACCCTAATCGGTAGTATCCCTTGAGAATTCATTGTAAATTTTAGCCAAATGATTTTTGAAAGCTACTCCTACCTTGACACCTGCCTGTGGGTGGATCTGCAGTCTCAAACGGTTGTGTGTATGTTCGTCAGTACTGTCTTTGTAGTATATATACTCGTGAATTCTAATACTATGTATCAGTCCTTTGTCAATGGCTTGAAAATAAAGCCGAAACCGGTCAGGACCTACACCCTGTCTCTTATTTTTCACCTGTGGATATGTGTGATAAATGAATCACGTGCTAAAGTGATTATAATCATATATATATATATATATATATATATATATATATATATATATATATATATATATATATATATATATATATGTGTGTGTGTGTGTGTGTGTGTGTGCGTGTGTGTGTGTGCGTGTGTTATATATATATATATATATATATATATATATATATATATATATATATATATATATATATATATATATATATATGCATTAAAAATCACAGCAGATGAATGTGACTTCATTAAATAAGCGAATACCACTGGAAAAGATAATCAGAAATCCAAGCGCTTTCGTCTTTACTAAGACATTGTCAAGGAACAAATGAAATATAGTTGGAGAGAAAGTTATCAGGTAAACAACAAGATCAAGAATACCAGATGGTTAATTGTCAAAAGAGTAAAAATTAAAGAGATAATCCAGGTATCGGATATTACACAATCACAAACCTAAACATAGATTTAACCCTAATAGAAACTACAAATATCCATATAGTCCAGACTCCAAAACATGTAAAAACTGAATATGTTAATTTTGTTGCTTATATTTATCTAAAACTTTTTTCATTATGAAGGCATCAGGTTTAAATAAATTAAGGCTTAAATTTAGAACAATTCCATTATTTGACTTGATGAAACAAGATTCAATGATATTCCTTTTAACTGTGTCATTACATGGGATTAAGGCTCTTTCTTGACTCCAGTTAATAGGATGATCTAAATCTCTGATATGTACGAATAATGCATTCGATATTTGCCCAGTTCTCACAGAATATTGGTGCTGTTTGAGACGTTGTGAAAGAGATTTACCGGTTTGTCCATAATAGACTTTATCACACTTTTTGCAAGGAATTTCATTTATGCAGCCTGGAAGATCTTTAGAAGTTTTAATTACTAAACTCTTGATATTAATATTACTGAAAACAACATTTATGTTAAAAAGCTCTAAAATTGTAGGAATTTCTAAAAACCTTTCATCTTAGGGTAATTTTAGAATGTTATGCTTACCAAATTAATGTTTGTCATTAGTTAAATAAAATGTTTTTTAAAATCTTTTCCATGCTACATCTATAAAAGTCCTTGGGTATGTAAGTTTCAACGTAATATCATAAATAGTTTTAATCTCGGCACATCCCATAAAAAACCGAGAATTTAACATTTTGATGGTGATTGGAGTAGTAATGAACAGAGGATGCAATAATTCAAATTACAATTTATTTCTTCCTCTACAGTAAATTTATAGAAGGGACTAAATTATTGAGATTATTAAGGAATTCCTGGAGATTTTCGTGAATTGACCAAATACAGAAAATATCATCCACATACCTAAACCATATAACTTTTTGGGGCAAAATTCTTGGTAAGAGTTTGGTCTCAAAAAATTCCATGTAAATATTGCTAAGGACAGGAGATAAGGGATTACCCATAGCCATGCCAAACGTTTGTACAAAAAATCCCCATTAAAACAAAATTTACTATCTTTGATACATAATCTTATGAGACTAATGAGGTTTGCTACAGTTAAGGGAATATCATGACATTCTAATTCATCCTCCAAAAATTCGAGTAAATAACCTACAGGCATTTTTGTAAATAAAGAGACATCAAAACTAACCATATTAAAATCAAAATTCAAATTTAAACTATTCAATTTTTAGACATTCCTAGAATTTTAAACCTTTTTAACATAAATGTTGATTTCAGTAATATTAATATCAAGAGTTTAGTAATAAAAAATTCTCCTAAAGATCTTCCAGGCTGCATATAGGAAATTTCTTGCAAAAAGTGTGATAATGTCTATTACGGACAAACCGGTATATTTCTTTCACAACATCTCTAACAGCACCAATATTCTGTGAGAACTGGGCAAATATCGAATGCATTATTCGTACATATCAGAGATTTAGATCATCCTATTAACTGGAGTCAAGCAAGAGCCTTAATCCCATGTAATGATACAGTTCAAAGGGATATCATTGAATCTTGTTTCATCAAGTCAAATAATGGAATTGTTCTAAATTTAATTCTTGGTTTATTTAAACTTGATGCTTTCATAACGAAAAAAGTTGTAGATAAATATAAGCAACAAAATATATACGGATACTTTGTAGTTTCTGTTAGTGTTAAATCTATGTTTAGGTTTGTGACCGTGTGATATCCGATAATCCTGGATTATCTCTTTAATTTTTACCCTTTTGACAATTAACCATCTGGTATTCTTGATCTTGTTGTTTACCCGATAACTTTTTCTCCAATTGTATTTCATTCGTTTCTTGACAATGTCTTAGTAAAGACGGAAGCGCTTGGATATCTGACTATTATTTTCGTATATATATATAATATATATATATATATATAATTATTATATATATATATATATATATATATATATATATATATATATTATTTTCTAGTTTATTTAATATATATATTAATATATATATAATTATATATATACTATATATATGGTATATCTATTAATAATATATATATATGTATATTATATATATATATATAATATATATATATATTATATATATTACATAATCTATAAATACTAATAGATATGTATATATGTATGAGTATATATATGTGTGTGTGTACTTGTACGTATGAATGTATATGAACACGAATGTGTGTATGCATTTAAACACAAATACACACACACACGCATATATATATATATATATATATATATATATATATATATATATATATATATATATATATATATGTGTGTGTGTGTGTGTGTGTGTGTGTATAGTATATATATATATATATATATATATATATATATATATATATATATATATATATATATATATATGCGTGTGTGTGTATATATATATATATATATATATATATATATATATATATATATATATATATATATATATATGTATATATATATCTGTGTATACTAAGTATATATAATATACTTAATTTGTAAGCGAATCGTACGTGTTCTTAACATGGTATGTTCGTATTTTACCATTTCCACAAATAAAAAGAACCAGAAGGCATCGCAACTCCCGATAAGATCTTGCGCAGTAAAAATAGCAGGTTAAATTTTGAGTGAAAAGAGCAAAATGTGAAAACACCAGGAAATAAGTCTCTCTCTCTCTCTCTCTCTCTCTCTCTCTCTCTCTCTCTCTCTCTCTATCTCTCTCTCTACAACCTTATCGGTCGCATTCGCGTGTCCAGAGTCATTATCCTTCCAGTATCCTAAAGGTATGGAAAGACAATTACCGAAAATAACAGGCTGCCACTGTGATCACAGGTCTCTTTGCCCACCCTCTAAAACCTAAGTATAGATAAAGAAAAAAAAAAAAAAAAAAAAAAACAGCCCTAGCGTTTAACAATAAACAAAAACCAATGTCCCAATTTCTCTCCATGAAAGTAAAATAATGGTCTTTGAAACAGTAGGTTTCCTGGCTAGAACAAAAATTAATAAATAAATGAACATTAAAAAAACATCATAACGTTTAATGAAATGAATCAATGTCTCAATTCCTCTCCATAAAAATAAAATATATAACAGCTGTTGAAACAACAGGTTTCTTGGCTGCCAAAAATCATTAAATAAATAAATAAAAAAAAACGCCATAGCGTTCAATAATAAACAAAAGTTAAGTACTCTGCGTCTCAAGCAAAACAAATAAAAAAAGAAAAACGCATTAATGTTTAACAATAAATAAAAAACAGCGTCTCTTTCATACTAAGATAATAACAAGTCTCTGGGACAAGAAAAATTAAAAAAAAAGAAAAAAAAGCACTAACGTCTACCAGTAAACAAAAACCAACGTCCCCTCCATATTAAGATAATAACAGCACTCCAAACAATTTGCCTGGCGTATGGTGAGGCCGAAGAGAAGGGATATGATTTCGTCCATCGATCGACCGAAATCCGCAGAGCTCCGATACAGGTTAAATAATGAAGAGCATCTGGAATACGGAAGGTGATTTCCAACTGCTCCTACACTCCCCTCTCCCCTTCCAGCCACCCCCAACCCCTGACACCCCCCCCCCACACACACACACACCACACACACACACACAACTGACGACAATCGGTCACCTCGAGTTCGTCGCTAGTCGGAGAATCTCATAGACTTTCCCCAAAGGCACGTTAATTATTCCAGCCAATGTTCGTGCTACAGCTGCGCATGCGCAGGTGATGAGTAAAAAAACCACTCAAAATACAGGGGCCTTTGAGAAAAAGATACTACAACGACGATTTATTGGGTCAGCGTAATTCGTATTCTCCTCAAAATTGTTATTTCAACTACAATTTATGGTTGCTAAAAAAAAAAATGCTAAAAAAGCTAACATTATTGCGAACGTCTTCTTAATATAGTTCTTTTAAATCAAATTTCTCGTTGCTAAAAAATAGGCTTCTAAAGATTTTGGATACTTGCATACACACTACTGTTATGAAAGTCTTTTCAAAAATTTTTATTTCAACCTCATATTCTGGTTGCAGAAGTAAGGCTTATTAAGATTTTTGATAAGTGTGAACACACCGCAATCATTAACGTCTTCCCAAAATTTTTATTTCAACTCAAATTTCTGGTTGCTAAAAAAGGCCTATAAAAAAGTTTTGGGATAAGTGTGAGCACATTACAATCATTAACGTCTTCTCAAAATTTTTATTTCAACTCAAATTTCTGGTTGCTCTAAAAAAAAGGGCAAAAAATAACCTATAATTTTGAACAAACTACAATCAAGAACGTCTCAAAATTCCTATTTCAACCCAAATTTCTGAGTGCTAAAAAAAATTGATAATTGTGAATACACTATAATCATGAACATATTTTCAAATAATTTTATTATAACTTCTGGTTACTAAAATAAGCAAAACGAATTTGGATAATTGTGAACACACTACAATTACGATTAATTTCCCAAATCCGTAATTTCAACTTCAACTTCTGGTTGCTAAAATAGGCAAAGAGAAATTGGATAGCTGTGAGAAAGGCATAAGAGCGACTAACCCTGACCAGATTTCCTTACCAATAATCAGGTCCTATTAATTAAATGATAGACTTCCGTACAATCAAGAACGTAATGCAATTTAAGTTCACCAACGTCTCCGGCATCTGACACCATCAGTCACAGGATAAGAGCAAATTACTATTTCGATCACAAAACAGAATCTTGCATAATGTCGAAAAAATAAATAAAACTGTATCTGCACTTTATTTTTCAAAAGTCGTTAACGCTGACAGCGGGAACTGTATAAACACTAAATAAGGATCGAGAGAAAGGAAAGTCTATAACAGCTTTTCTAAAAGTTAACGTAAACTAGTTTAATATCAAATAAGGCTAAACGTTAACATTTCCGATAATTCGATTTTTTTCTAGAAGTCAACAAACTCGTTGTCAGCCTTCTACCTATTACAGTCTGATCAGCGTCATTTGATTCATCTTAGATTTATATGTCTTGTATCCAATCTTTTTCTCCTGTAAATATACCACCTCCTTTTTTTCTTCAATCAGAAAATATTTTAAATCTACAGTTAGACTTTTTACCGTTGGAAATGTCCAGAAAAGATTAGTATTTAAATATTCATCATTTCTGATCAGCGTCATCTGAAACATCTATTTTCTAAAGCTCTTTCTCCTGGAAATATATCATCTTTTTTTTCTTTCCGTTGTAAAATAATTTCAATTAATATTCACACTTTTTGCCATTGGAAATATTAATGAATATTTCCAATATTTCATTTGGCAGACAGCCAACTCGACCAATGATAGAAAATGATTCATTCAAATACTAAAAATTTCTATGATGCCTGATCCCACCTGCCCAATGGTAAAAGTTTAGAAATTTGACAGTAAATAACAAATAACATCCCCTTGATGTGCTTTATTTAATTTCTTGATTAACTCTTGGAGTCCGTGCATATATATAGATATTGATATATATATATATATATATATATATATATATATATATATATATATAAGTCATATCACGTTTCCGTGATTCATATACATATATCGAGCTACAATGTCCTTTAATATCTAATTCGCTCCACCTCGGAATTAATATATTTTCATATATGCTTAACCGAAGGGGAATTTTTTTCTCGATAATAGACTTGCCTGGACCAGGCCGCGAACCTATGGATCCTTTCAAATCCAGGAACGTCAGTGAAGCTTTACCTCTCGCGGTGGTGTAGGTAGGTAAAGCTTCACTGACGTTCCTGGATTTGAAAGGATCCATAGGTTCGCGCCCTGGTCCAGGCAAGTCTATTATCGAGAAAAAAATTCCCCTTCGTTAAGCATATATGAAAATATATTAATTCCGAGGTAGAGCGAATTAGATATTAAAGGACATTGTAGCTCGATATATTTAATATATATATATATATATATATATATATATATATATATATATATATATATATATATGTGCGTGTGTGTGTGTGTGTGTCTTCACCGATATACTATACTACAGAATATCTGTACAGGACAAAGAGGTTGACAAATATTCCTTTATTGTTTTTTCTCCCCCCACCCCCTTAAAAAAAAAAACAAAAAAAAAACACTCTATTCCTTGCAGATATCCAGTTACTTTTTTTTTTTTTTTACAAAAGTGTCGCCCTGTATTTTGTATTCGACATATCACTACCAACGGCCAAGAAACAAAGCTTTCAAAGCCGTCTTTTTTTCCTTTGTATCCATTTTTCTCTTAGCCCTTACTCCCGTTTTTTTAGATGATTCTTAATTTAATTTCAAAAGACTTTATCTTAGTTTAGGTAAATACCATCATTAGGTAATTTGCAAATAAACCTTTAAACTTTGTTTTGCTTTACTCTGCAGCTGCTAAGCAACCACAATTCGATGCTTATAGTTACTTTATTCATAACAGACATATATATAGATGTATGCATGTATGTATGTAAGTATGCAAGTACACACACGCACATATATATTACATATATGCGTGTGTGTATATGTATATATATATATATATATACATACGTATATATATATATATATATATATATATATATATATATCTATATATATATATATATATATATATATATATATATATATATCTTACAGGTATGAATTGATGTGTTAGTAAATTACATGCTGTATCAGCTGCTCTTGCTTGGAGACAGAGAGCACCGTTGAGATAGCTTCCTTGGGCAAAGGAACTCCATGTGTGTGCATTTTTGGTAATTGCTCGACTGTTGCCACGGGCGGTTTTGAGGCGTGGTGGGTATGTACATTCATTTGTACGTATATCACAGGTCCGACCGTTCAAGGCACTTGAGGGAAAGACACCTTCCTTTGTGATAGGAAGAAAGACGGTTGAGAGGACGCCAAGTGTCGGGAGAAAAACCCATCTCAAGGTATGGCACATATTTTAAAGGACTTAGAAACAGTTGCCTTTGAAAAGAGAGAAGTGTGAAGTGTATCCCTTTATTTAATATTGTGTTATAAGAAATGTAATGAATATATCTTTATTACAGATGGGCTCTATATCATAGTACTAAGAACGGGATTCTCTAAACTTGACTATTACAATGTAGCAGTTGACATTTTGAGCCTAGGAGTGATTACTTAGACTAAACCAGGACAGTGGAATGATAACTTATAGTTTTCTTTGTGGGGCAGACTTATTAATCATTAGTTCTATATTATGTTCATCTGTTTTGGGAAATCAATAGTGTATTTTTGTATTTATGTGAGCTTATTAGCCTAGTGACATGTTTGCAGATAGAGGGCGCCTGCTGTCAACAGGTAAGGGTTGTCAATTTGTGTAGTTTTGTCAAAAAGGGGGTGGGTATATATATATATATATATATATATATATATATATATATATATATATATATATATATATATATAATATATATATATATTTTTATACGATCACAAGTAACGTGAAGCTTGTATATCAAGAGCCAGCAGGAAAAATGAAAAGCAGCAGTGCCTAGCGCTTTCGTCGTGTATTATTGATACCCTCATCAGGGTACCAATATATAAAAGAATGAAAAAACAGCTTCGAAATATCAAAGGTAAACATAAAAACAAAAAGTAAAATACAGAACAATCCAGGCTGTTGATTGTTCTGTATTTTACTTTTTTTTGGTTTTTATGTTTACCTTTGATATTTCGAAGCTGTTTTTCATTTCTTTTATAAGTTGTACCCTGATGAGTGTATCAAAATATATATAGATATATATATATATATATATATATATATATATATATATATACATATATATATATATAGTATATACATATATATATATATATATATATATATATATATATATATATATATATATATATATATATATATATATATATATATACATATGTGTGTGTGTGTGTGTAGCATCGTGATTTTGTGTGGGATAGTGTGCTTGTCCACATTTAAAATCTAACTATCGCTCAACATCATTAAGAAGAACAACATTACTAAAACAGTGAGATTAACTACAGCTGAGAATGACTGACAAAATCTGTAGTCTGATGTTTTTCCCAGACAATATCAACAAATTCAAACAGAGCTGGCCACGAAATGTAGAAACAGCTGCTATCAAGTCCACTTGGGCTTGATACCTGCAACAAGTCTTGATCCTGACGCGAATCTTCTTCTTTTTCCCAGAGCGATGAAAAATCAATGGCTCTGTATCATGATCAGTTACTACTGCTGCAGTATGGGGTCTGCGGTGGGAGGTTGAAACCATGTGAATAGGTTTCATCTACTGGAATAATAATAATAATAATAATAATAATAATAATAATAATAATAATAATAATAATAATAATAATAATAATAATAATAATCTACCTTCACTCTCTAGTCTTCCTTCACACAATCTCTCCACCTCTTTCTTGGTCTTCCTCGTCTTCTTCTACCCTGCACGTACAAGGGAGATATATAGAACAGAATGCAATAGAATCTAGAATTTAGGCCAGAGGCCAAGAGCTGAGACCTGTGAGGCTATTCAGCGCTGAAACGAAAATGGACGGTAAGAGGGTATGAAGGTATAACAGGAGGAAAACCCAGGCAGATGGAAGAAAGAGAACATGAACAGAGTTACAGTAAAAGGAATGAAAGAGGTTGCAGTTAAGGGCCGAAGGGACGCTGCAAAGATCCTGAAGTAATGCCTACCGTACATCACATGATTTGCGCTGAAGGCACTATCCTACCCCAGCTCCCCACACCTCTACGGGGAAGGGAGGTATATATAAGGCAGGCCACAAGAAAAGCAATTGAAGCAAGGAATCAGCACAGCGAAACCATCGGAAACAAGATCACAACAACGCAAAGTAGAACAGGCGAGAGACAATCTTCGGTCTCGCAGTCATGAAACCTCCCCGGAGAACCTCGTGATTGCATTATTGCGTCCGCGATCTCTCTCGGGCAAGACCGAGACTCGGTTAATGGCATAATGCTTGTGCGATTGCTTCCGTGCCTTCTCGCCAGATGCTCTCTCTTACTCCTTCCGTGTGCGAAAGAAACAAGAGGCAATTGATTCAACTGTAACTGCACACAGCAATGGCTATGCGCAACGTCATTGAGGTACCAGGGGAGTTCAGACATCGTAATTGCAAGGTTAAACTTCAATGCAATGGTCCCTGTAGACTTGTTGTAAGAGAATATGAGTTTATCTTCTGAATAATAATAATAATAATAATAATATAATAATAATAATAATAATAATAATAATAATAATAATGTACAGCGCCGCTTAGGAGGTCCAGGCGGCTGCAGGATATGCTGCAACGCAACCATCGGCCCGAAGAAAAGTGGCTTGAGACCTGGCTCAGGCAAGCCAATGAAAACAAGGACTCACCGCCACCAGCCAATAGAAGACAAGCATGGGGCAGACCCCCTGCTGTCAACCACAGATATAAGGAGGACGGACACCGCACCAAGATCAGTCCACCCTCAGCTTCCCAGCCCGAGGATGTCTGGCAGCTCCAGACGAAAGCTCGCTTTAAGAAAGAGAGAGAGAGAGAGAGAGAGAGAGAGAGAGAGAGAAAATCGTTAATGACTTTGATGACTATGGTATCATAGTTTATCTGTAAAATTCAAATATATACACCTATTTTGACCCTGTATTTTACCATGACCTCTATGGCGCTCTACTAGCCTGTTTAAGTAGCACTGAAAAAGCCGCTATTCGCAAAATAGAGAAGAATCTCTACAAGAGTAACGCTGCTGAAGTAGCCATTACTTTTAATAAAGTATGCTTGAGAGAGGGTCTGCTTCCTAAGTACAATAATAATAATAATAATAATAATAACTACTTTGTGCAAATTACAAAAAAAACCTACATACATACACACACATGTATAATAGGTACATATATGTATGTATGTATGTATGTATGTATGTATGTATATTATATATATATATATATATATATATATATATATATCACTATATATATATATATATATATATATACTATATATATATATATATATATATAATCTATGTGTGTGTGATGGAGACAGAAAAATTCAGGAAATATACCAAATATTAAAATGTTCTCATTCTTACACAGACTGCGATTTCCAGTCATTCCAGAATGAAATCTCCATCTATTCCAGTATGTTTACCATTCTCTCTCTCTCTCTCTCTCTCTCTCTCTCTCTCTCTCTCTCTCTCTCTCCTCAAGGAAACATTTGTATTATCACTGCAGTGAGTTCCTATTCAATTTACATGTGCAACTACTGCAGTGGGATAGCACTCAAATGATATATGAATTGTTGCAACACAGCGACCTTGAACGTATATCTTGAAGACCTTCATATTTCTGTCTCTTCTTGGGTGACTACCAGAGGTTTTAGATCGTTTAATTTCTTTCGAGCATTACTTAAGACGCAGGGGAAATGTAATTGACGTCGTTCACGATGTTCAATTGAGTTAGAAGAGCATAGAAGCGAACACAGAATTGAGGCCAAAGATTAAGCGCTGGAACCTACGAGATTATTCAGGAAAAAAACTTTGAAAGGTGTAACAGGAGGAAAACCTCGCAACTGCACTATGAAATTATTAAGAGGGGGTGGAAAGTAAGAAGGAACAAAGAGAATATGAACGGAGGTACAGTAAAACGAATGAATGGGGGTTGCAGGAAGGAGCTGTAGGGATGCTGTAAAGAATCTTAAGCAATGCCCACAGTGCACCGCATGAGGTGCACTGATGGCACTACTCCACAACAACAGGAGACCAACTAAGTTGTTCTTGTCTTCGGGAATGTCATTACAATTCTCCTTGGGTGTCATTTATCCCTAAATGTTTAGTTAATTCTTTATTAAAATATATCATTTGCGCTAAATATAGTACATACTTAATGTAAGACACACGTGTAAAGCAAAAAATTAATGCTACGCCAAGAGTTACAAACTTGCTAATCAATTATCAAGAATATGTGCAGTAAAGCTCTATCATCATGCATTTCTCTCGATGGTCAGGTGGACAAAGTCACTGTCGCCCGAGCTTTCTAAGTTTGGGCTTTGTTCGAATCCACCCTGTGCAGAAGCACTTAGCTGATATAATTCCCCTTGGGTTACCTTCAAAGTCTAGTAAATTCGATATTAAACTACACGTGAGTTTAAAATATTGGGATATATGTATGTAATTACGTATATAGGGTTGATACTTGTATTGGGTGCATGACTGTAATATCAATGAATCTCTCAAAACTGCTCTACTATTGACACATTTTTAGTAAACTGGGTCATGCCATTCATTCCCATTCATGAATGATGTGGCGAGAAGCAAATAAATTCTGATGGAAAAGTTTTATGTGATTGGCCACGACAGATTATTTCGAGACTCAAAATTCGTCACCAGAAGCGTGACACCTCCACATTCGGAAACGTCAATAATGATGCTGGAATATTTCTCTCTCTCTCTCTCTCTCTCTCTCTCTCTCTCTCTCTCTCTCTCTCTCTCTCTCTCTCTCTCTGTGATTTTTTTTCTACGATGATTTTCCATCTGCATTTTGCAGTCAGCAAAATATAAGCCCAAGAGGGCTCCAGCTTCTTAAATAATAAACACGGATAGATTAGGATGACGAAAAAAATTATATAAATGATGCTGGGATCTCTCTCTCTCTCTCTCTCTCTCTCTCTCTCTCTCTCTCTCTCTCTCTCTCTTTGTGATTTTTTTTCTAAGATGATTTTCCATCTCTATCATTTCTGTAAGAAGAGAGAGGAAAATACCACGTCCAGTCTTATAGGAAATGTCTTCATAGCAACATAAACCTTTAATCTCACAATTAGTGCAAAGACAAACATTATATGTATAAAAATTATCATATTTATATGACTATACCACGTCAAGTCTATATAGCAAATGTCTTCACAGCTCATAATTATTATAAAGATAAACCTTTATATATATATATATATATATATATATATATATATATATATATATATATACACATATTATATATACATGCATATATATACTTATCATATTTACATATATTTACATGAACTGAGAGAAATAAACCACGTCCATTCTTATAACAAATATCTTAACAGCTACATAACCCTTCAACCACATAATTATTGTAAAGAAAAAAACATTATATATATATATATATATATATATATATATATATATACACATATATATAATTATCTTATTGACATGAACCGAGAGGAACATACCACGTCCATTCATAGAACAAGTCTTCACGGCTCCATATGCCTTCGTTTCATAATTCCGTGAAACCTATCAATAGGGGAATGTGGATAACGCTGAGTCGACTACGGCCTCGGGCCGACAAGAAAGTGCTCTTTACGGGTCTCTAGGAGACAATCAACGAACGAGGAGCCTTGAGCTCGCTCGCCTAACGATGAGGGTACTTCATTCATATTCTGTGACCTTCTGAATGGATGGATGGAAGAGGAGCGGGCCTGCCTGCCTGCCCGCTTCTCTGTCTCTGTCTCTCTCTCATTTTGTACGTGTGGGTATATATATATATATATACATATATATATATATATATATATATATATATATATATATATATATATATATATATATAAATATTTCTCACGTATTAATTTCATGTCCTCGTATGGAATATCTCTCTCTCTCTCTCTCTCTCTCTCTCATTGTATATTATAACACACATATATACACATGTATATATACATGTGTATATGTGTGTATAATATACAATGAGAGAGAGAGAGAGAGAGAGAGAGAGAGAGATTCCAGCGAAGACATGAACTTAATATGTGAGAAAGTAGTGGATGAAACTGCTCGAGAGAATAAAGGCAATTGGTAAATGCAACATTTCGTGTCGAATACGAAAAAAGCAACTAAAAAGACATTAAGTACTGACTGATGTCTATATACCTCTGAAATCGTTCTAAAATGTGGGTCAAAATCAGAGCTAGGTATTTTTGAAATCGACGGAGGGCTTGAAAATATTATCTAAACGTAACAGAATTTGTTTTACACAGCCTAATTTGAACCTACATGAGATATGTTCCTTTCAAAACTAAGAAAATAATCAAAGAGCGATTATGAGCAATCTCTCTTTAGTTTTACAACAGTACTATATGATGCTCCTAAAAAAAATGCAATCTCTCCTAAGTTTTCTTCGAATAGTGTATGATGCTAGCTAAAAAAGTCAGATTAAAGCAATCTCCCTGAAACTTTATTTATAATAAAACACTAAACAGATGCAATCTCTCCAAGGATTTATTTATAAAAAAATATTATGACGCTATCTCAAACACCAGTCTTACATAACCATCCATTAAGTGTAGTTTTTAACTCAATTCATATCTTAAAAAAGCTTTGAATGCGTGGTTTCTGGATTATGTAAGCTATCATAGAAGCAAATGTTCGAAAGGAAGCCTATCTCTTACAGTTTCAGTGTATTAAAAAAAAAAAAAGGTAAATAGAACTTTAGCAGAGGCAATGGCCTTTAAATAGAACCGGTTAGCATCATACCTGCATTCACACAAAATTTTTAAAACATTCAACATACATCAAGGTGACTTAATCTCAAAAATTCCTTATATATATCCAGCAGATTCAATCTCAATTTAATCTATAACATTTTCTATATATATATATATATATATATATATATATATATATATATATATATATATATATATGTATATTATATATATATATATATATATATATATATACTATATATATACATATAATATATATATATATATATGTGTGTGTGTGTGTGTGTGTGTGTGTGTGTGTGTGTGTGTGTGTGTGTGTGTGTGTGTATAAAGCTGATTTAATCTCAATTTAAAATCTAAAACATTCTTTATAAATCAATATTATTTAATAATCTAAAATACTCTTTACAAATCAAGATGACTGAATCTAAATATTCTTTGTAAATCATCGAGATGATTTAATGTAGGGCATTCTTTATATATCCAGAAGATGTAATTCAAAACATTTTTTTTTATAAATCAAGATGATGCAATCTAAAACATTCCTTATAAATCAAGATGATTTTATCTATACCATTCTTTACAAATCAAGATGATAACTTAAGATGATTTAATCTAAGATTTTCTTTACATATCGAGATAATTTAACCTAAAATATTCTTTATAAATCAAAATAATAAATCAAGATGATTTAATCTACAACATTCCTTGTAAATCAAAGGTGACTCAATCTAAGAAATCATTCTCTCTATGTATCAAGATGATTTTTAATCCAAAACATTCTTTAAGGACACTCTCTCTTTCCATCAAAGTCTCTTTCCACCACATTTTCCTTTCCACTCCCTCTCGGCTCTTTACATATCTCCCGTCGGTAAGGAATCCGAAGGACCCTTATCCTAAAGGATCTATCTGCTCCTCCTCCTCCTCCTCCTCCTCCTCCTCCTCCTCCTCCTTTATCCCTTTGGCTGCGAGAAAGCCTTTGCTTGTATGCCTTATGGTAGGAATTTGAAGGTGATCCTCTTTTCCATTCAATGACTCTTCGCGTTGCCTCTCAGAAGAAAGTATACATACATACATACATACATACATACATACATACATACATTATCTTGGTAGATGAGAAAGGCAAAAATACAGACATGCATACATACATACATATCTTGGTAGATGAGAAAGGCATAAATTTATACATAATTACATACATACATACATGCATACATACATAATATCTTGGTAGATGAGAAAGTCAAAAATACATACATACACACATACATACACAATATCTTGGTAGATAAGAAAGAAAAATGATGATGATGATGATGATGATGATGATTATTATTTTTTTCTTTTTTTTTTTTACTCTATCACAGTCCTCCAATTTGACTGGGTGGTATTTATTATTATTATTATTATTATTATTATTATTATTATTATTATTATTATTATTATTATTATTATATGCTGGAAAAAGACCATTAATACATGTTTTATTGAAAGTAATGGTTATTTCAGCCACGTTTATTTGGTATAGTAGTTTCTCTATTCTTCTTATTACTGACTTTGTACTGCACTTTGCATAATATATTTAATTTGACAAATACCACGTTTTTGACATGAATCCCCCATTTGGCGTTTTGATAGCCAGTTTGAGTAAAGAAGAAAGGTCTGTAATAAGAAGACTAGAGAAACAAAATACACGATGATTGAATAGCCATTATTTTCTATTAAAACCTGAATTATTATTATTATTATTATTTATTATTATTATTATTATTATTATTATTATTATTTATTACCCCATTAACCATATTATTATTATTATTATTAAGAAGGAGACCCTCTTTCAAACAAGTATTATTGGAAGATATTGCTGCATCAGCTGCATTTAACTTGTAAATAGTCTTTTCTATTTTTCTAATAAAGCAGAGAGAAAGAAATTATTAGAAAAATAGAGAAGACTATTTACAAGTTGAATGCAGCTGATGTAGCAATATCTTTCAGTAATATTTATTATTATTATTATTATTATTATTATTATTATTATTATTATTATTATTATTATTATTATTATTATTATTATTATTATTATTATTATTATTATTATTATTATTATTCAGAAGGTAAACCATATTCATATGGAACAAACCCACAGGGGTCAATGACACTTAAAATTCACGTTCCCAAAGAATATGGTGATCATTAGGAAGAAGTAAGAAGGGAAGGGCAAGGGATTTACAGAGAGAAGAAATCTCACGGTAACTCAGGACACACACAATCAGTTAGAGGATTACATTACATTTCATTACAACAAAATAAAGAAAAAATCTCGCTCTTAGCTTATCTTTTAGAAAGGTGGCAATCAAAACAAGCAGGTAAATTTCCTAGCAAAGAGTAGACGAACGTTAGGATCGCTCAATTGTATATAATGAAATATTATTTACACATTCTTCCTCAAGCCAGTGAAAAATGTTAGGGTGGTTGGACAGCAAGATACAGAGATCCAGAGAAGAAAAAAAATGAAGTACCAGGACCTAAAGATGGTACCGGGAGAAACCTCCACTGGTCAGAGAGGTTGGACAGCAAGGAAGACGGAATGGAGGACATGTAAAAGGTTAAAAATGGCTATTATTATTATCATTATTATCTTTATTATTTATTATTACTATTTTGTTAAAAATGAATGCTGCTTCAGCACTATTAATCTTGTAGAGAGTCTTCTCTATTTTTCTGATGACGGCTTTCTCGTTGTTGCTTGGACTGGCGAGCAACGCACAAAAGGGCATGGTAAAATTCATTTGACTTATTATCGCTTATACAATTCTCTCTCTCTCTCTCTCTCTCTCTCTCTCTCTCTCTCTCTCTCTCTCTCTCTCTATTATTATTATTATTATTATTATTATTATTATTATTATTATTATTATTATTATCAGTCAAAATAATTAACCCTCTCCAAATTGGAACAAAACCACCACAGAGGTCACAGACTGTAAGTTCAAACTTCTATTCTGAAGAACATTGTGTTCATTTGAAAGAAATAACGGTAAAAGATAATACAAAAAGAAGATGGTTATCAGAATAGAAAGAAAAACTAACAAATTAATAAATAAACCGAGAAAAATGTAATTAAATTATAATAAAACAAAGGGAATCGCTTTAGGGTATTAATACATTGCACTATCGCTTGGGGGGACATCAAAATACCTTCCAGGTACTCATGGGTGGAGTTTTGTGAAAGGAGGACGGAAGAAACGTCAGTTCCAGAATACGCTTGAAGGCGCCGTGCCTAGAATTCTCATCTAACCTGCAGTTCCTCAAATTATAGTATTATATCTACCAGGCTCGATGCGAAACGTTGTTTTTTCTTGGAAAATATTATTTTTTATTATTTTTATTATTATTTGGTCTATCACAGTCCCCCAATTCGACTGGGTGACATTTATAGTGTGGGGTTCCGGGTTGCGTCCTGCCTCCTTTGGAGTCCATCACTTTTCTTACTATGTGCGCCGTTTCTAGGATCACGTTCTCTTGCATGAGTCCTGGAGCTACTTCAGCCTTTAGTTTTTCCAGATTCCTTTACAGGAATCTTGGGATCGGGCCTAGTGTTCCTATGATTATGGGTACAATTTCCACTGGCATATCCCATATCCTTCTTCTTCTTCTTCTTCTTCTTCTTCTTCTTATTATTATTATTATTATTATTATTATTATTATTATTATTATTATTAATCAGAAAATATAATCCCCTACAGGGACCATTGTCTTGAAATTCAAGTTTCCAAAGAATATTGTGTTCAGTTGAAAGAAGTTACAGAAGATGACAGAAAATAGAGAAAGATGAAATCAGTTATTAGCAATGAAGAAAAACTATAAATTGATACAAAAAAGTTATTAGCAATGAATAAAAATGATATATTGATCAAAAAAAAAAGATAAAAATATAAATAAAGGGACCGTATGACAGGCCTAATTCCGCAAAAATATTTCATAATATCGCATGCCGGATAATCACTTCGTAGTCGAGAAATTTAGTTTCTTTCGGCAATAAACTATTAAGAGTCTGTATAACTTTGCTTCTTTAAAGAAAAAATCATTTTTAAAAAGTGAGCTCGGAGCTTCCATCTTCCCAGAACCCTCTCTCTAGGCCAGTGTCGAAATAAGTTGGACCATCTGAGACCCGTTTTCTGCTTGTAATGAAGTGGCGTATCTATCCCGGAGACACAGACATAATGGCGTTTTCCTTCTTCTTCATAATCAGACAATGAGAGAGAGAGAGAGAGAGAGAGAGAGAGAGAGAGAGAGAGAGAGAGAGAGAGAGAGAGAAATTAAAGCTGTTTTGTAAACTATAAAAAACTGATGTCTAATTATGTGTGTTTTGTGTGTGTGTGTGTGTGTGAGAGAGAGAGAGAGAGAGAGAGAGAGAGAGAGAGAGAGATTAAAGCCGTTTTGTATACTATATAAAAACTGCTATCTAATGTGAGAGAGAGAGAGAGAGAGAGAGAGAGAGAGAGAGAGAGAGAGAGAGAGAAATTAAACCTGTTTTGTAAACTATATAAAAAATGCTGTCTAATTATGTGTGAGAGAGAGAGAGAGAGAGATTAAGCTGCCCTCAGCCTTAATCAGGACATGGACCGGATCAGGGAATTGTATAGTCGGTGGGGTATGAGGCTTAACCTCAGTAAAACGAAAACACTATTGATTGGCAGATCTCGTACAGATTTCCCACCACATCCTCCCCTTCAGGTTGATAGAAGTCTTATCTACTCTACGTGTAACTTTTGGCTCACATCTAATTTTTGAGAAGCACCTAATGAAAGTTTCAGCAAATGCCACACGTAACTTAGGTCACTTGTTCTTCCTTTACTGGAATACTGTTCTCCGATGTGTGGGTGTATGTCTGCTTCTGCCAGGGATTTATCTCTTTTAGATAGAGTGGTTCCTAGTGGTTGGTTTATGTTCCCTAATATATCTGTTATGACTGGGAGCATCGAGATAGTCCCTTGTATGTCGCCTTTTCATGAGTTGTATTTCAACAGCGAAAATGCAACGTATTACAACCTCAATTCTATCCTCCTTTCATTTTAATACATTTTTATCTATGTATCTATTAATGAATTCTTTCATTTCTAATAAGTGAGCTCTCTTCTTTCTGTATATCCCCTTACTTCCTTTTACTTCCTCCTCACGAATACCAAATTCTTTGGGAACTTGAATTTCAAGTCAATGGCCCCTGTGGTGGGTTTGTTACATTTGAATGGGTTTCATCTACTAACTGAATAATAAAAATAATAATAATAATAATAAGGATAATAAGAATATTACAGGTTTTATTGAAAATAATGGTTATTTCAGCCACGTTTATTTTGTACAGAAGTTTCTCTATTGAACCAAACAAAAACTTCTTTTAGTTTTCTTCTGAAGATTGAAAAAGAAACCCACAAAATCACTTTGTAACTTGTTTACTTCTAAGTATTTACATTTAGTTTTACTACACACTAAATGTAAATACTTAGAAGTAAACAAGTTACAAAGTGATTTTGTGGGTTTCTTTTTCAAGTTTCTCTATTCTTATCACTGACTCTTCTTCTATACTCAAATTGGCTATCGACACTCCAAATGGATGATTCATGTCAAAGACATGGTATTTGTCAAATTGAATATATTATACAAAATGCAGTACAATACGACGAATACCACGTTTTTTTTACATGAATCCCAATTTAGCGTTTTAATACCCAATTTGAGTACAGAAGAAAAGTCAGTAACAAGAAGAACAGAGAAACTTCTATAGAAAATAAACGCGGCTGAAATAGCCATCATTTTCAATAAAACCTGTATTAATTAAAGTGTTCTTCTAGCAAATAATAATAATAATAATAATAATAATAATAATAATAATAATAATAATGGTTGCAGGTCACATAATAATGTAGCACGTGAGTATATGCTACATCATTGTGGACCTCCTACCATTGTCATCATTTCCGACGCGGAAAACTGTGCCCAATAATAATAATAATAATAATAATAATAATAATAATAATAATATAATAATAATAATAATAATAATAACTAGAGTTTATATTTCGTTCAGACTTCCAGCCCTTTTTTACATGCTTTTTCGTTTGATGCTTCTGAATGACGGTTCGTTTCCATGCTTTCAATCAAACGGCTGAGTATTGCCTCTCGTATTTTGAGATATACACAAAAAACCGATCATATTTTTCTCAGAAACGCTACATGTAAACACGAATTTTATTCAAACGCGAGCATTTTCCCAGTCTTTCTGAATGACGAGTGGAAACATAAATTCCTTCGCGGCTTTACGAAGTATAAGTGGCATCGACCTATATACGTCGATACCTTTTCTCTTT
>NC_061090.1:65686458-65688958 GCF_015104395.2 Macrobrachium nipponense | reverse complement strand
GTATTTTTAAATCCAAAACCGTCCTACCCTCTTCTAGCTTCTAGAGCACTTTCCCATAAGGCGCTTACCTCCTACATTTTTTCTAGGCAGACGAAGAAAAATCTTTGATGATTAATTAAAACCTCCCTCTTAAGAACAGGGAAGCAAATGAAAAGTTGTTTTTTGTTTTTTTCAAAGATGTCAAGTGTTTAGCAGTATTAGCTTGTAGATATAGTAGGACAGGTCGTGGTTTTACGTTATGATAAATGCATGTTTACATACATTTATGATTAGTAATATGTTGAATGAAATACAATAATTAGTTCCTACACACAGACACACATATTTATATATATTAATATATATATATATATATAATATATATATATATATATATATAATATCACGTTTCCTAACTTTCGTGGATTCTGTTAGACATATATATATATATATACCTATATATATATATATATATATATATATATATATATATATATACTATATATAATATATATACATACCCATATAGTGCATATATACCTACACGCATAACCTCTGGCAGAAAGTAAAAAAGACTAGACTGCACAAAACATTAGATCAGCTTATTCCTAATTTACGGCCATGAATACATCCAATATAATGGCTCCCTGTAAATGAAGGGTTTTCGATTTATATAAAGAGGGGAAACTTGATCGTTGGCACTGAAAATAACTTCGATTCAAGTTGCGCAAACAGTCGGTCGGGCAGGGAGAGAGGGAGGGAGGGAGGGAGGGAGGGCGTTTCCTTCATTAATGTAACGACGTAGTGTAGGGGAATGCACTGCAAACACTCGCCATGGGGTGAATGTTATCTGCAGATGAGGATTAACATTGACGGTGTCTTACGCATTCGTGAAATGACTCTGTAGACTTAGCCAGGCTTTAGGATTTATATACCTTTAGGAAACATACAAAACATATAGGGTTTGGGAAACATTTGTAACATGAAGCGGTACGTAGTTATGGGAAAGTCGCTGGACGTGCGATTTGGTTAGTGTGGATAAGGCATAATGTCGATCCGGATAAAGTCGATCCACATAATGGTGATCTGGATAATGTTGATCCAAATAATGTGGATCCGGATAATGTGGATACGGAAAATGTCGATCCACATAGTGTTGATCCGGATAATGTGGATCCTCATAATTTCAATCCAGATAATGTCGATCAGGATAATGTGGATCCGCATAATGTTGATCAGGATAATATTGATCCGGATAATGTCGATCCAGATAATGTAGATCCGGATAATGTCGATCCAGGTAATGCCAATCCAGGTAATGTCGATCCGGATAATGTCACTCCGCATAATGTTGATGCAGATAATGTCGATCCGGATAATGTTGATCCGAATAATGTTAATCTGCATAATGTCAACCAGATAATGTTGATCCAGATAATGTTGATCCGGATAATGAGGATCCAGGTAATGTCGATCCACATAATGTTGATGCAGATAACGTCGATCCTCATAATGCCAATCAGGATAATGTGGATCGGGGTAATGTTGATCTGGATAATGTCGATCGGCATAATGTTGATCCAGATAATGTTGATGTGGATAATGTCGATCTGGATAATGTGGATCTGGATAATGTCGATCCAGATAATGTGGATCCGGATAATGTCGATTCAGGTAATGTCGATCAGGATAATGTGGATCCGATCCGGATAATGTCAATCCGGATAAAGTCGATCAGGATAATGTCGAGGAAACGTGGATATGGCGCATATTAATAAAGATGACAGATAATGGAAAGTGGGAGGAGGCAGAAATGAAGATATGGAGGCAAATCAAATAAAGTGTTGGAAAGTAGATCAGATTAAAAACAGCAGATGAGTCAATGAACTGATTAAAACTGCACTGTATTTTCAGTGTTGACCTATATATAGAAACGCGTTTGAAGCAGACTTAGTGTGAACTTTTAAGTTTATATATCTTGGACATCATATAAAATTTAAGGTTAGGGAACTTGAGTAATCTGCTGTAAAACACGTGACACATTTTAAAATTTAGTGTTATTCACGTTCATGCCAAATGAGCGGTTTAAAGACAGTTTGCCATAAGGCTCATATTAATAGATACTTAGAAAAAACATGGAATAGTAATAATGAAGGGAATTGAGTGAATAGCGTACAGTGAAAATTGAAAGTTCTTTATAGATAAGCAGGAAGGCAGACGACTCTTTGATTACTGTATTTTGATATTTTTTTCGTTTTTCCTTCCTCGCCCATGTTTCCCCGGTCATCATTACCACATTTTGTCGTCTTGCTAAACTATCTTATAAACTGCTCGTTCGGAATAAACAGGAATAAAACACACATCTTCAACTGATTTTACGGAAACAATGACTGTTTCTTTCCTTCGAAACTTTTAAAGAGAGAGAGAGAGAGAGAGGATGTAGAAGGTTATGTCAACCGAATAGATACATCCTCTTTCTGTTTTCCTTTTTTTTTAGAGAGAGAGAGAGGATGTAAAAGGT
>NC_061090.1:65638958-65681458 GCF_015104395.2 Macrobrachium nipponense | reverse complement strand
ATTACAGGTTTAATACATGTGGGTTTAACAATATTAAGCATATGCTAAACCTCTCTACATCCCAAAAACAGTAATAATATCAACAATATTATATTTCTCCTTAGGATTTACTGTAACTGAAAAGTGCACGAGTTGAAGGAAATAACTGAGTGTTCATGTCATTTAAATAATATTTATTAGAATTCATTTGAGAATTCTGAGTTCATCTGCCTTTATTATGTTGTAAATAGTAGCTTTTCTAGCCAACACAATAACAACAGTAATATACGAAATAGGCTGAGGAATTTACAAAGATCAAAACTTATCCTAATGTACATTAGCAGTGTTAGACTCCTGAGTTCGTCTGCCTTTATCTATTATGTCAAAATACAACTTTCCAAACCAACACAGTACCAACAGGCATAGGAAAACAATGAAAAAAATACGTAAACATTTCTTTACGCAATCTGTACAGCGTATGTTATAATGTATGTAAGCCTGATGGCTAACTTTAACCTTAAATAGAACGAAAAAGCGCCGAGGCTAGACGGCTGAAATTTGCTATGTTTGATGATTGGAGGGAGGATGATTAACGTATCAATTTGCAGCCCTCTAGCCTCAGTAGTTTGTAAGACCTGAGGGCGGACAGAAAAAGTGCGGACGGACAGACAAAATAGCCACCTCAACAGTTTTCTTTTACAGAAAACTACAAACTAGAGTGCGTGAATAGTGGGGAATTCACGAGGGTCAAAAATAACCAAAAGAAATACCAGCACTGACTAACACTCATAATGGAAAGGGAGAAACCGTCAGATCTGGATAAAGCGAGACAATGGCTTATTCTCTCCGCGCTTCAATGACGATATCATTGAGGTCAGAGCAACAGAATAGCGATCAGGACGTCGATATTTGAAACCTGTCAGCGATGGCGTTGATGTCTGTCTCTCTCGATGTGACTGAGGCATTCTTTAGGGATGTAAGTGTGGATATCTGATGCGAATGGAAAAAAAAAAGTTGAATGGAATGGACAGGAATGAGAGATAATATTTAGGACAAAGGCCAAGCGACGGGACCGATGACGTCATTCTGCGCTGAAAAGGAAATTGAGAGTCAAAAGGTTTTAAAAATGTAACAGGAGGAAAAACTCAAGGCAGTTGCACTTTGAAACAATTATTGTTAGTAAAGTGTGGAAAGTAAGATGGAAGGAAGAGATTACGAACGGGGGTATAGTAAAAAGGAATGAAGAGGGGTTTCTGCTAGGGGCCTGAGGGACGCTGCAAAGAACCTATAGAGTAATGCCTACAGTATCTTACATGAGGTGCACTGACGGCACTAGCACCCTACATGGAAAAATGGTTAAAACTTCTATATGAATTGTATGTATAATGTATATAACTATAAAGTACTGGAGGCACAGGTATGACTGTATTAGTGTATATATATATATATATATATATATATATATATATATATATATATATATATATATATATATATGTAAATAAATTCTTCTGTTAAAACACAATTCTCAGGCATAAAAGGCCCATTAAAACACTGGTTTAAAGCTAAAGACTATATTTCGGTGGACTAACTTGATAAGGGTGCAAGTTAATCCACCGAAATATAGTCCTTAGCTTTAAACTAGAGCCTTTTATACCTGATATATAAACACACACACGCATATTATATCTCCTGAAAAATCTGGTATCTATTGTATCCCCTGAAAAAAAAATCTTTTACTTATTGTATTCCCTGAAAAATCCTTTATTCATTGTCTTTATACAAACAAGATTCATTGATTGTATCTCCTGAAAAAAGTGTTAAATTCATTGTATATCCTGAAAAAAATATCTTATTGTTTTGTATCTCCGAAAAAAAAACTTTAACCTATTTCATCCCTTGAGAAATAAATGTCCGGGAAAAAAAATTCTGTTTTACTGCCTCCCTTAATTGGGGTCAAATTCTCCTCTTCTCCTTTGGAAGCGAGGTAGAAGATTGCCTATATCTTAACCCCCGCCCCACACACAAAAAAAATCTGAGGCTTCTCTCGTTATCCTTCTTTAAAAAAAATTCCCTGTTTCACAGTGAACAGCATTTTCTGACCCATAAATATTCGATGAATTGACAGAGCGCTTAATTTTTTCTCTCATGCGGTTCTTGTAGTTATTTGAACGTAATTACAACTGGGGGTTAGGTGGGAGGGGGTTGGGTGTTGGGGGGTTGAGTGGAACTTTTAGAACACTTTAATTAAGGTTAATGAGGGCCGGTGGGACGTCTGGAGCGGCGCATCAAAGGGAATGATAAAAGAAAAGCTCATTGGTGCTAATGGAAATTCCTTCCGGAATATTGTCTCCTCATCGCAAAGAACGCTGAACGTAACTACCTTTTCTTCTGAACGAATTTAAATATTCGCTTATTTACTGAGGTTTGCGGTTGATCTGGTTGGAGCTCTAGTTTTTAAATCCTTTTTGGGTAAAAATTGCGGTGGTATTCAGGGTGTCCATGAAGTCCCAGTACCATTACAAGTATTTGTTGCTCAGAAACCATATAACACAATGTCGAGACGATATTCCACCTTCCTCCATACGCGCTGCAGCATATCAACGTCAAATGTTTGGATAACTCTAACAATGCGTCTACATGTGGAATGTATTGCATGAAGTGATCTCAATGTAAACCTGAGGAAATGCTCAACATTCTACAAAAAAAACTCCATTACGCTATGTTATATTGTTGTATGGCACCTGAGCAATAAATACTTTTAATGGTACTGGAACTTTATGGACACCTTGTATACCACTGCAGTTTTTTACCCCTACCAAAATAGGAATTAAAAACTGGAGCTCAAACCAGGAGATCAGCCGCAAACGTCAGTAAATAAGCGGATATTTAAATTCGTTCACGACAAAAGGGAGTTTCGTTCAGCGTTCTTTGCGAAGAGGAGACAACATTCCGGAAGGAATTTCCATTAGCACCAATGAGCTTTTCGGCGAATAGTCGAATCTTTCTTTTATCATTCCTTTTGATGATCGGCTCCTAAAAGTCCTACCGGCCCTCATTAACCTTAATTAAAGTGTTCTAAAAGTCGCACTCAACTCCACCCCCCTAACAGGTGTAATTACGTTCAAATAACCACAAGAACCGCATGAAAGGAAAAATGACGCCCTATGTCAACTCATCGAATATTTATGGTTCAGAAAATGCTGTTCACTGTGAAACAGGGAATTTTTTTTTTTTTTGGAGAGGGATAACGAGAGAAGCCTCAGAAAAGGAGTTATTTTGTGGGGGGCGGGGTGAGTTGGACATATAGGCAATCTATTACCTCGCTTTCAAAAGAGAAGAGGAGAATTTGACACCAATTAAGGGGGACAGAAAAAATGAATTCCTTTTTTTTTCTCAAATTTTTTAAGGGATACAATAGGATAAAGGTTTTTTTTCGGGGATATTCAATCAATTTAACACTTCTTTTTCAGGAGAAACAATCAAAGCTTGTTTCTTGGTTTACAATAAATAAATCTTTTTTTAGGGAGTACAATAAGTAAAAGGTTTTTTTTCATGGGATACAATAAATACCAAGTTTCGAGAGGATACAAGAAGTAAAAACTTTAAGCTTTTTCAGGGGAGACAATAAAAACAATTCTTGGGGGGATACATTAAAACACTTTTTTAGGGGATACAGTGAATATTATACCTTTTTCTGAGTATATAATCAATAACAGAGCTTTTCTTGAAATACAATATATACAAGATTTTTCAGGGACATAATTACAGAATTTTTTTTCGTGGATACAAAAACTAAAATATTTTTCAGGAAGTACAATAAATACAAAAAATTTTAGTTACAAAGTGAAGACAAGATCTCTTCAGGGGATTAAATAATAACACCTTATACCAACATTGCTGCCATCTGCTTGAAGTTTTCGAAAGTCTATGTATAATCACTACGTACTTGGGACAGTCCCTTTCCAGGTTGCTTCATTAAAATGTTGACTAAGGATAGAATTTATATCAAATATCTCTCGCTGATGTCTGGAAGGAAAAATAACATCAAGAGAATGTTCGCAACTAGTGAGTCGTCTCGTCCCACCTCTGAGAACATCTGAATCGAAATGCAAATATTAGGTTTTTTTTATTATTTTATATTTGATTTGATTTAATATTTTTTCTCGGGTGGGGGAGGGGTTGTTAAAAAGAGCAGAACGTAACGCGACGGAAAAAACTTGATCAGACACAATGATTGGAAAAACGAGAATCTCTATTACATTCTAATTTGAGTTGTTGATCCATCGTGTGATAAAAGAAAAACTGAAAGCAAATAACGTGACGCAGATCGTCAGTGAATTTAGTTTTTCGAAAGCGTATAATTATCAGAAATAAAAAATGAAAAATGAACTAGGAACAAATACAATCTAGATCCTCAGAAACTAGATGTGAAAATAGAGAATATCTGAAATGAACATCACTGCTTAGTCTTGGAATGCAGACCCATGTGTAATGCAGCTCACAGAAAGTAACTATTTTAGTATTTTGTTAATTAAAAGATGCCAGTTTTCGCTAAACCATTATCTGGACGTTAGATGGCGATAGGTCAATGAAATGACTAAAAAGCACAGCAAGATTCATTTATACAAGATAATTAGCTTAGGTTAAGCCGGCCTTATGTCTAGAATTAAGAATAAGACGTCTGTTGCGGAACACTCAACTTGGACCTACCAACAGTGTTTACGTGAAAAAAAAATTGACTAAATGTTGAAGAATTATATTTTACTTAACTCACTTGAACTTACAGAAAAATGAACTCATAATTAGATGACTGTCTGGCTTAGATTAAGCCAGACATACAGCAAGAAGTAATTAGGATTAAGAGTCCTGTTGTAGACCTCTTACACTCGTCAATACCAACAGTGTCTGTTTATATGCTAAGAAAGCACTTTTTATTTTCTGAAATCTCTTGGATTCGCAACCTCAACACAATTTTGATGGTACTTACTGTTTCTGCTACAAAATAGCCAGATGACGTCCGGCCCGGGGATATTTTATGCCTCTCCCCTGAAATAGCAGTATGACCTTCTGCTTCGCGAAAAGAAATATAAAATAAAATTAAAGTCTGGGGTTTAAGATATTATCATTCTATGTATAGATCAATTTCGCTTACGAGGCTACCTTGAGGCAAGACTCTTTTCCACGGTAGATGTGACAGTGAATCAATATGAAACTTTATATATATATATATATATATATATATATATATATATATATATATATATATATATATATATATATATATTTATATATATATATAATATATATAGTATATATATATATATATATCCGTACGTAAGGCTCCGGTGAGTAAACAGAAATGGGTGGTTCTATTTAAGGATTCTGTTTAAGATCGAAGGCGATGAATACACACACACACACAAACATATATATATATATATATATATATATATATATATATATATATATATATATATATATATATATATATATATATATATATATATATATCTATGTGTGTGTGTGTGTGTGTGTGTGTATTCATCGCCTTCGATCTTAAACAGAATCCTTAAATAGAACCACCCATCTGTTTACTCACCGGAGCCTTACGTACTGAGATCCTTAAAAAACGAAAAAACGGAATTCCCCATCTCGGAATCCGACCGAAGTCCCCATTAGCTATCCGAAACCAATAAAATTCGTTTAGCGTAAAAGATCCGTATAACTGGGCGTTTTTATCTCGGCGTTCAATTTCTCATTTCAGCTGATATGACCGAAGGAGGGAATCCCGTGTTCCTTTTCCGCCGACAAGGAGCTGGGGGGGGGGGGGACTAAGGATTGGGGAACGAATCGACTTCTCCACGCCTGGTTGGTTGCTCAATCGCTTAGCCGCTTGCCGTGGGTTAGTGATAACAACATTGGTTTCCATGTTCTAAGAGTATACACTCCGTGTATACTCTTAAAAAAAACTCTTTACAAAGCTTTGGAAGGGTTCATCTTCAAATTACATGAAAACCGAATGTTATTTGTATACTAAGTAGCCTAATATATTTCATCCGTTTGGCGTGGGAAAGTGACAACATTGGTTTCGATTATATGAAAAACCGAATGTTATTTGAACACTAAGTCATCAAATAAGTATATTTCATCTGTTTTGCGTGGGAAAGTGACAACATTGGTTTCGATTATACGAAAACCGAATGTTATTTGTACACTAAGTCATCAAATAAGTATATTTCATCTGTTTGGCGTGGGAAAGTGATAACAACATTGGTTTCGATTATACGAAAAACCGAATGTTATTTGCATACGAAGTCATCCAATAAGTATATTTCATCTGTTTGGCGTGTGAAAGTGATAACACTGGTTTCGATCTATAATTAGAAATGATTGTTCTGTAAGGTTTAACATACACATTATATATATATATATAATCTACATTTTCATTCAAATAAATAAATCATAAATCTCCTATCCTAAAATTCCTGTATCTTTAACACAACGCGAAAGACCTTTTTCAGACCTTTTCAAGATTTTCCATAGCGCTTTCCTACACCCCCAACAAGAACAACAACAACAACGAGAACAAAATAGTTTGTAGGATTACTCCCCGAATAAGCGAAAAGGAGGTTACTTAAAAATTCTATAAAGTAGACGCAGGTATGGCCAGAAGGGACGCGGCAAACGCTTTAGTAATGCCTACGGTGCACGCCGTGAGGTATACTGACGGCACTAACCGCCCATCCCCCCACCCCACCAAGCCTGGGAATCTCTCATATGGCTTTAGATTACTTCTACAGAAAACTACAGCTGTATAACATTCCCTTATGTGATAATGACATGCTACCATAAGCGCAGAAATTTCTATAACTTTTTGTCAATAGCCGTATATACCAAGGTTGGAAGAATTACACTTGAGGAAAAAAATTACACTTACAATTACTTTCAAAAAATGTAAATTACGATTATGATTATAATTACATTTGGAAATAACTATTGCATCACAATTACAATTACTTAACAACAAATTCAATTACAATTACAGTTACAATTACATTTGGAAATAACAATTACCTTGCAATTACAACTGCTTAACAAATTCAGTACAAAATTACGGTTACAATTACAGGGGGTTTGTGTGCTCGAGTAAACACTGATCTTTGGCACAGTATAGTAGATACAGTTATCACTGTAACTCTTAACTATAGTTAGCAGAGTTGCTATATTGATAGTTATAATAATTATAGTTTCTAAAGTTATAGTTATTATAGTTATACTTATAGTAATAATTATCATAGTTATAGTTACCTTAGTTCTAGCTATTACATCAACATTTATAATATTTACAGTTCCTATAGCTATAGTTATTATAGCTACAGTTATAATAGTTATAGTTCATATAGTTATAGTTACAACAGTGAGAGTTACTGTAGTTATAGTTCCCAAAGTTATAGTTATCACAGTTATTGTTGTTACAGCTATAGTTATCATAGTTATTAGATAATATAATTAAAGTTATTATAGCGAAAGTTAGAGTTACAGTTACTATAATTTTTCTGGCTGGCATCCTTCATCCTTCCGGATTAATCTATTACATAACACTGCCACATAACATTGCAACTTTCACGGCGACATGGAAAGCATGACACATATGCGTTGCAGATTCAACTACGGCATTTTACAGCAAATACATTTCGTATCACTCCCAATGTCAAATGCAGGAACAGCACAACATTTCTTTCCATTTAGATCCCCCAGCATTTTAGAGAGTGATTTTTTTTTGGGGGGCCGCCAAAGCTTTGCAAGCTAAAGCTATTTCATATATGACGGTCTAGCTTTTAGCCTCTGAATAATTATAAATGCTGACGCATCTTGCATATGACGGGTGGGAAGAAATTCGGGCGGTGTGTGAGAGTGTGTGTGTGTGTGTGTGTGAGTGTGAGTGTGTGTGTGTGTGTGTGTGTGTGTGTGTGTGTGTGTGTGCGTGTGTGTGTTGAAAGGGGAAGATGTGAGGGAATGATTTGAGTTATTTTGAATTCTGGTTTGGTTTGGTGTCACTGATGTTCCTTTCGTAACGCAGGTTTGTCAACTGGGAAAATACAGAAGTTGTATTCTTTTATTTTTTTTGATATACCTAATTTCCATTTTGGAAATTCGTCAGCAGTAAAATTAAATATTTATATGTTTCCGTTTGTGCTTGTGTGTACTGAATATATATGAATATATATATATATATATATATATATATATATATATATATATATATATATATATATATATATATGTATATATATATATATATATATATATATATATATATACATATATACATATATATATATATATATATATATATATATATATATATATATATATATATATATATGTATATATATATATATGTATATATATATATATACACATATATATATCTATAATATAGTTTTAATATATATATATATATATACATATATATCTATCTATATTGTATATATATATATATATATATATTATATAATATATATATATATATATATATATATATATAAGTATATTGCCAGCGTTACCGCTGAAGTAAACCCATTCAATTTTCCAAAATGGAAAATCCGTAAACTGAAGTAGCAAAAAATGAAGACAAAACAATTCAACACTCGCATTTTCCAAATTAGCAAAGGTGTGTTACGAAAGGAAATTTAGATGCTACACCAGAATTCAAAATGATCCAATCTCCCCCAACCCCCAAACCCACACCTTCCCCTTTCCACACACGCACACAAACGCACCACCCCAATTTCTTCCCTCCCGTCATATGCAAGATGCATCAGTATTTATAATTCAGAGGCTAAAAGCTAGACCCGTCAGATATGAAATAGTTTTAACTTGCAAAGCTTGGGCTGCCCAAAAATCACTCTCTAAAATGCTGGGGGAGCGAAATGGAAATAAATGTTGTGCTGTTCCTGAATTTAACAACCGGAGTTATGCGAAATGAATTTGCTGTAAAATGCCGTAGTTGAATCTGCAACGCATATGTCATGCTTTTCACGTTCCAGTTAAGTATAACAGATTCATCGGGAATGGAAGATCCAAGCCACATGGGCTATAATAACTATAACCGTAATAAGTATTTATTTAAATAGGAGGTTATGCCGTTGAAGCTGACAAGAGGCTATACTTCCTTTTACTTTATATATATATATACATATATATATATATATATATATATATATATATATATATATATATATATATATATATATATATATATATATATATATATATATAAAGTAAAAGGAAGTATATATATATAGATATATATACTATATATATATATATATATATATATATATATATATATATAAAAGGTAAAAAGGTTATATATATATATATATATATATATATATATATATATATATATATATATATATATATATATATGCTACAGTATAAAGCATTTGTCAACTAGTCGGCCATAGCCAGCTAGTAAATAAACAGATGGATTGACCAGAATGAGAGACGCCCCGCAGAACAATTTCGAAGAAAATTGCGTAAATATAAAAAAATAACAGTGCTTGAATAAATGGGATAATAATTAGAATGGAAAATGGGGACAATGTCTATACGCATTTGGTTTTAATTGGCGTAAGTTCAGAGCGCACAGAAAACACCAAATGCAATTTGACAAAAAAGACCAAATATGTATGTTTTTGTGTGTATGCGCAAGTGTAAATACATTTATACTATACATAAACGCACACATAATTATGTACCACTTACTAGTAATAACTAAAAACTACTTTTATACGTCAAGAACTATGTCATATATTACGCTTGACAAGTAATATGTTCATGATTGGCACATTGAAATGAAAAGATTACGTTGACTCTATGTGTATGATTTATATTACTGCTTGACTGATTAAATCTGGAGTCACTAATCTCTTCGTTCACATTTCAGAACGTTTTTGTTTTAAACTGAATAGAAACTCGGCATTTTTCCAAGGTATGAATAAGTAAATAATACAAGATCTTTGTGTGCGTGTGCATGATGATTTCTTAACGACTAAACTTCTTTTAAATAAAGACCATATTCTTTGGATGCTTGAATGTCAGGTCAATAGCATTTGTATTGCTTGTTCTTTGAGAATTGGGGCATATCTTCTGATTAATAAAAATAATAATGAATATCATATTCTTTGGAAGCTTGAATTTAAACTCAATGGCCCTTGTAGGCTCGTTTCGTATGCCCACTGAATAATAATATAATAATAATAATAATAATAATAATAAAATATAATAATAATAATTCACTTGCTATGTGGTTTATGGTTTCACTTTTCGTATTGCACTTCCTACATATGGGAGAGATGTTATTTCCGTCTATCGTACTTTGAACATATCTGGTTCTTAGGGCCTGATCTTGTGCCGCTGTTATCATTCCTTCAGTTTCCTTCTTTAGCTCTCCCCTCTGTAGCCATTGCCAATTGTCATCGCTGGCTAGTTCTTTAGTCTGTCTCATGTATTGTCCATGCATTGGTTTGTTGTGCCAGTCCTCTGTTCTTTCTGTCTTTCTCCTGTCTCTGTATATTTCTGGGTCTTCGTCTGTTTTTATTAGTCCTTCTTCCCATGCACTCTTTAGCCACTCGTCTTCACTGGTTTTCAGATATTGCCCCAGTGCTCTGTTTTCGATGTTGACGCAGTCCTCTATACTTAGTAGTCCTCTCCCTCCTTCCTTTCGTGTTATGTATAGTCTGTCCGTATTTGCTCTTGGGTGTAGTGCTTTGTGTATTGTCATATGTTTCCTGGTTTTCTGATCTATGCTGCGGATTCTGCCTTCGTCCATTCGACTATTCCTGCGCTGTATTCTGATTACTGGCACTGCCATGTGTTTATGGCTTTTATCATATTTTCCGGCGTTGAGTTTTGACTTGAGTATCGCCTTGAGTCTCTGCATATATTCTTTCCTGATCGTGTCCTTCATCTCTTGGTGTTTTATATCTCCTCCTTCCATTATTCCCAGGTATTTTGTATCCTGTCTCATCTATGTGTTTGATGTTGTTCCCATCTGGTAGCTTTATCCCTTCAGTTCTCGTTACTTTGCCTTTTTGTATGTTGACTAAGGCGCATTTTTCTATTCCAAACTCCATCCTGATGTCCTCAGATACAATCCTTACAGTCTGGATTAGGGTATCTATTTCCTTGATGCTCTTACCATACAGCTTGATGTCGTCCATGAACATCAGATGGTTGATTCTGTTGCCTCTTTTCTTGAGTTGGTACCCGACATCCATCTTCTGTAGTACTTTTTGTCATGGGAATCATGGCTACTACGAAGAGTAGTGGGGACAGTGAGTCGCCCTGGAAGATCCCTCTCCTGATATTACCTCTGCTAGTCTTATTCCAGAGCTTGTAAGGATTGTATTCCAGTTTGCGCATTGTATTTTTGAGGAAGCTGATGGTATTTTCCTCTGCCCCATATATTTTCAGGCATTCTATTAGCCATGTGTGTGGTATCATGTCGAAGGCTTTCTTATAGTCTATCCATGCCATGCTTAGGTTGGTTTCCTTCTCCTACTGTTCTTCATTACCATTTTGTCTATCAGGAGCTGGTCTTTTGTGCCCCTACACTTCCTTCTGCAGCCTTTCTGTTGGTGGGGATGGTGTTTTTGTTTCCTCTAGGTAGTTGTATAGCCTTTCACTGATGATACCTGTTAGTACCTTCCACATTATTGGTAGGCAAGGTGATAGGCCTGTAGTTACTGGCTATATTTCCCTTACTCTTGTCTTTTTGTACTAAGGATGTTCTTCCTGTGGTCATCCATTTGGGTGCTTGGTGATTTGAGATACAATGCTGGAGTTGTTCTGCTATTCGTGGGTGTAGGGCCTTGAAGTTTTTGAGCCAGTATCCATGGACTTCATCGGGACCTGGGGCTTTCCAGTTTGGCATTTTCTTTAGTTGGTGTCTGACTGTGTCTGTCGTGATGTCTGTGAATCTTTGTTTTATTCTCCCTGTTTCTTCTTCCTTGACTTCCTGGAGCCATGTTGCATGTTTGTTGTGTGATACCGGATTGCTCCATATGTTTTCCCAGAGTCTCTTCTTGGTGCGGCTTCAGGAATTTCTGGGTGGTTGTCTTCCCCTCTTAGTTGGCTGTATAGTCTTTTCTGGTTGGTTCCGAATAGTTTGTTCTGTTGGTATCCCTTATTCCTGTTCATGTATCGTTGGATCTTATGTGCTTTGGCCTTAAGCCTCTGTTTTTACATCTTCTATTGTGTTGTTTAATCCCCTCTCTTGTACTTTGTATTTCTCGTTGAGTTCCTCCCTTGTTTTCTTGCTTCTTAGCCTTTTTTCTGCCATCTCTTTCAGTTTACTCAAGTCAGATCTCATCACCATGATTTGCTTTTCCAGTCGCCTTTTCCAAGGAGGTTGCTGTTTTGGTTGTGCTGGTGGTGTTGGTGTTCGAATTCCCATCAGTTCTGCTACTAATCTTGCTCCTGCATACGTCAAGTTATTTGTTTCTGTGATACTGGTGGTCTGTATTATGCCCATTATTTCATTGACCTCACTTGTTTTCTCCCTTAATTTCTTGGTGTTGTAGGCTTTCATGGAGGGGATCTTTGTTCTCTCTGTATCTGGCTCCATCCATTGTCTAATCTTTTCTACCCATTCCGTCCTCTCTGTTACTTCGTCGGTGTTTCTTCGTGTGTCGTTGTTTGATATCTCATCCTCCCTGTCGTCTTCTGTGGCATCGTCTCTCAGTTCGTCTTCGTGTAATTCGTTGTCGTGTGACATTTCCCTTTCCAGTTCTTCTCTTTCTGTTGGGGAGAGCCAGTTCTTTTTCTTTTGTTCCTTACTTGGTCTGCCAGCCTCTGCTCTGTTTGGGGGGTGTTATTCCTCCTCTCATTCCAGATGTTGACCAATCTTCTTCTATATCCTCTCTCCGTCGGGTTTGCTTTTGATGTAGCATCTCCATATTTCCTTATTTTTCTTCTCTTGTCCATTTCTTCCTTTTTGCCTCTGTAGCTCCAATCTCAGGCTGTTGATTATTGTCGTTGTGGTGATCAGTTGCTGGATGACGACCTCCAAGTACCTGACCGTCTTCCCCTTCAATTGGGTTGAATACCTGGTTGCCGGACGAAGCTCCTCTGTTGCCAGAGGTTCCATTTACGTCGTTGTCGGTTAATCCTTCATTTCTTTCCATCATTGCTGAGTTTTGCTATTTAACCCATAGCTGGACCCTACCCCATCAGGGATAGGTACTCATTTACAGCTGAGTAGACTGAGGAAATTATGGTAAAGATCCTTTCCCAAGGAATCAACGCCGAGGAGAGCGGTCACCCATCCAACGACTGACCAGAGCCAGTGTTGCTTAACTTGACTTAAGTCTATTGACGACCTAACCCACTCCTCCACGGCGCCACTGGAGCCTGTGCAAGAAACATCAGCTACCTTGCAGTAATAAGTGGTACGAGCACCAACCTGAAGGAGTGATAGAAAACGATCAGGCAAAGATCCTCTGGGACTATGGTATCAGAACGGATAGGGTGATACGTGCAAACAGACCAGACGTGACGTTGATTGACAAGGTCAAGAAGAAAGTATCACTCATTGATGTCGCAATACCATGGGACACCAGAGTTGAAGAGAAAGAGAGGGAAAAATTGGATAAGTATCAAGATCTGAAAATAGAAATAAGAAGGATATGGGATATGCCAGTGGAAATCGTACCCATAATCATAGGAGCACTAGGCACGATCCCAAAATCCCTGAAAAGGAATCTAGAAAAACTAGAGGCTGAAGTAGCTCCAGGACTCATGCAGAAGAGTGTGATCCTAGAAACGGCACACATAGTAAGAAGAGTGATGGACTCCTAAGGAGGCAGGATGCAACCCGGAACCCCACACTATAAATACCACCCAGTCGAATTGGAGGACTGTGATAAAGCAAAAAAAAAAAAAAAAAAAAAAAAAAAAAAAATAAAATATAATAATAATAATAATACTAATATAATAATAAATAACGAACACAATAATAATAATAATAATAACAATAATAATTACGTGCCCTCGTAGTTAAAATTGCTAACCATTTATCACGTCCACGAAAACTTTGCATTTAAAGAACATTACTTGTGCCCTCGTAATTGAGATTGCTACCCAGTAATAATAATAATAATAATAATAATAATAATAATAATAATAATAAGAAGAAGAATAAGAAGAGAAGAAGAAGAAGAAGAAGAAGAAGAAGAAGAAGAAGAAAGAGAGAGGAAAAACTGATAAGTATCAAGGCCTGAAAACAGAAATAAGTAGGATATGGGATATGCCAGTGGGAATTGTACCCATAATCATCGGAACAGTAGGTACGGTCCCAAGATCCCTGAAAAGGAACCTGGAGAAACTAGATGCCGAAGTAGCTCCAGGACTCATGCAGAAGAGTGTGCTCCTGGAAAAAGCGCACATAGTAAGAAAAGTGATGGGCTCCTAAGGAGGCAGGATGCAACCCGGAATCCCACGCTATGAATACCACCCAGTCGAATTGGAGGACTGTGATAGAACAAAAAAAAAAAAAAATAATAATAATAATAATAATAATAATAATAATAATAATAATAATAATAACAACAACAACACCATTTTGTTTAGAAACTTGAATTTTTAGTCAATGAACACTTCTAGGCTTGTTTCGTATGAAAGGGGTTTGCCCTTTGATTAATAATAACTAATAATAATAATAATAATAATAATAATAATAAGTAATAATAATAAGTATAGAGGACTGCGTCAACATTGAAAACAGAGCACTGGGGCAATATCTGAAAACCAGTGAAGACGAGTGGCTAAAGAGTGCATGGGAAGAAGGACTAATAAAGTAGACGAAGACCCAGAAATATACAGAGACAGGAGAAAGACAGAAAGAACAGAGGACTGGCACAACAAACCAATGCACGGACAATACATGAGACAGACTAAAGAACTAGCCAGCGATGACAATTGGCAATGGCTACAGAGGGGAGAGCTAAAGAAGGAAACTGAAGGAATGATAACAGACGGCACAAGATCAGGCCCTAAGAACCAGATATGTTCAAAGTACGATAGACGGAAATAACATCTCTCCCTATGTAGAAGTGCAATACGAAAAATGAAACCATAAACCACATAGCAAGTGAATGCCCGGCACTTGCACAGAACCAGTACAAAAAGAGGCATGATTCAGTTGCAAAAGCCCTCCACTGGAGCCTGTGCAAGAAACATCAACTACCTTGCAGTAATAAGTGGTACGAGCACCAACCTGAAGGAGTGATAGAAAACGATCAAGCAAAGATCCTCTGGGACTATGGTATCAGAACGGATAGGGTGATACGTGCAAACAGACCAGACGTGACGTTGATTGACAAAGTCAAGAAGAAAGTATCACTCATTGATGTCGCAATACCATGGGACACCAGAGTTGAAGAGAAAAGAGAGGGAAAAAATGGATAAGTATCAAGATCTGAAAATAGAAATAAGAAGGATATGGGATATGCCAGTGGAAATCGTACCCATAATCATAGGAGCACTAGGCACGATCCCAAGATCCCTGAAAAGGAATCTAGAAAAACTAGAGGCTGAATAGCTCCAGGACTCATGCAGAAGAGTGTGATCCTAGAAACGGCACACATAGTAAGAAAAGTGATGGACTCCTAAGGAGGCAGGATGCAACCCGGAACCCCTCACTATAAATACCACCCAGTCGAATTGGAGGACTGTGATAGAGCAAAAAAAAAAAAAAAAACAAAAAAAAAAAAAAAAAAAAAAAAAAAAAAAAAAAAAAAATAATAATAATAATTATAATAATAATAATAAGATGGAAGTACTCTCTCTTAAGCATGACCTGCAATGATGGCTGCATCGTGCAAATTAATCTCATATTGAGTTTTCCCAATGCTTCTTACGACTCAATAATAATATTAATAATTAAATGACGTACCTAAGAAATCCTCATTGCTATCAACCTGCCAGGAAAGTTGATGAAAACGCAAACTATACGAATGTATTACAGCAGGAGGTCATTAGACATTGATTCCCAGTACTCTTCATCGATGAGGTTATAAATAATTGACCTTCACAAAAGACCATTTCGCATCGATTGGAATTTTATGGTTCACGAATATGGCACAATTCAATTTTTGTCTCAATTTATATTTCAACGGGAATAAAATAAAAGAAAAAAAATCCACGAACGAGGTCTTTGAGGGAGCGGGGAACTGTGCCATATTTTTCAATGTAGATGACAAGACACTTTTTTTTTAACACTAAACAAGGGCACGTTAAAATTTTATCTTGATTGGTACCTATATCATAAAGAGAGCCAGGAATTGTGCCATTTTTTTCAATGTAGATGACAAGAGACTTTTGGAAACACTAAACAAGGTTATGTTAAAATTTGATCACGATTGGTACCTTTATCATAAAGACTTTATTTTTGGTAAATTGCAACCTTATTAGGAATGGAATAGAAAACAAATAAAATTTTAGGCCAAAGATCAAGGGCTGGGACCTATGAGATCATTCAGCACTGAAAGGGAAATTGAGAGCGGAAAAAAAAAGGTTTGAAAGGTGTAACAGGAAGAAAACTTCACAGTTGCACTATGAAACAACTGTTAGGCGAGGTTGGAGAGACAGATGGAAGAAAGAGAATATCAACGGAGGTACAGCAAGAGCAATGAAAGGGGTTGCATCTTTGGGGGCAGTAAGGACGTTGCAAAGAACTTTACGTAATTTGAAACTGATTGACAGAAGAAATATATGAAATTTCCACGATGCTAATTTGGTTCCTGGAAAATAAAATCGCCGATATATATGTGCGTGTATGTGCTTGTAGTATACCGAAACTGCTCGCACTTTCGTACGAAAAGCAGATCCCTGCGTCTCACGACTGACTGTCATTATAATGTCATTATACCGCCATTATAATGCTCTCATGATGAAACGTCTTAAGTCTTGCATTATAAAATTCACGACTTTCGAAAGATTCTAAAAGAAAAAAAAAAGTCGAAGATTTTTGAGAAATTGCAGGTTTTGCCTTCAGACCACCGCGTGCCACTGATCCTATAAAGACCATCCCGCCCTCTCCCTTCTCCTACCCCCTAGCCCCCAAACCTCGTGCGTGAGTGCCAGTAATGACTCTGAATTCGAGCGGTGGTCCTCACAATACAGTGCCACCTCCCCTTTTCCCAGAACTCTATTTACACTAGAATGGCCATAACGAATTTCACCTGAAAGGATTGCTGTCTTTTGTTGGGCTGTTTTGCCAGAGATCAGTATCGCTGATTTTCGACTCGGCGACTTCTTTGCATTGTTTGCATATTTTGTTTCGAAGGCCATATACTATTCCGGTCTGCGCTCGAGAAATCTCCTAACATCCTTAGATATGATTTTTGATTGGTTTGAACGCAACGCAATATTCTACTTACACTGCTTTGGAAAATATTAATTTAATATCCATTCCTCATCTATCTCATTTCCAGGTTGTTCTTCATGATGATGATGATGATGATGATGATTTTTTTTTTTCTTAACAGTCCTCCAATTCAACAGGGTGGTATTCTTAGTGTGGGGTTCCGGGTTGCATCCTGCCTCCTTAGGAGTCCATCACTTTTCTTACTAAGTGCGCTGTTTCTAGGAGCACACTCTTCTACATGAGTCCTGGAGCTACTTCGGCCTCTAGTTTTTCCAGATTCCTTTCCAGGAATTATTATTATTTTTTATTATTACTCAGAAGATGAAAGACTTTTCCCATAGAACAAGCCTTCCAATGACTATGGTGTTGAGTGTTATTATTATTATTATTATTATTATTATTATTATTATTATTATTATTATTATTATATTTTACCAAACAAGATCTACATAAGTAATGGCTTCTTGCTTGCAAGAGTAAACAAATAAAATATGCGACAAAGTTCAGCGCAATCGAGTTTTTTAATGGGCCGCGGCCCATGAAGCTTTCGGCTACGGTGTGTGGTGGCCTTGTGTTCCTGCACTGCCAGCCGCACGATTATGGCAAACCTTTAAACTTAAATAACATAATACCTACTGAGGCTAGATGGGTGCAATTCGGTATGTTTCATTACTGGAGGGTGGGTGATGAACATACCAATTTGCAGCCCTCTAACCTCAGTATTTTTTCAAATCTGAGGGGGAACAGAAAAAAGGCAGATGGACTGACAAAGCCATATCAATAGTTTTCTTCTACAGAAAACTAAAATCATGATTATGTATATGAAAGACTAAAAATATTCACCTGACAGACTAAGATCTACATAGGTGAGGCCTTTCCAATTATTTCTTGCCTGTCACTGACGCCCTCTGTCGAAAAACCAGTGCGACAACACCACGGGAGACGCAGCGTCAAGCCTAGCGACATTGGTGTTAATAACATACACAAGTCTTATCACCAGGCGAGGATTAACCTGGATTATTGCTGGATTTACCCTGGATTACGGAGGAAATGAAGCTTGATTCTGTTAGCGTAGAGGTTCTCTCTCTCTCTCTCTCTCTCTCTCTCTCTCTCTCTCTCTCTCTCTCATTCGTTTTAAATTTCGAGGATACAACTTACGGACACGACCGACCCGTTTGCAAATTGCTATTTGGAACGTTAACATAACTCTCATTTGGTGGTACGGGACACGGTACATTGGCCAGTGAGAACAATGATTAAAACGAGATATGCCTACACGAGCTTAAACACGCATACATGCATATACATTCACACGTACACACACACACACACACACACACACACACATATATATATATATATATATATATATATATATATATATATATATATAATATATATATATATATATATACACATATACATAACTTGTCCAATAATTTTCAAATATGTTGGTATCATAATATAATGATGAATTGGTTATATACCAGTTTCAACAGACGAGTTTAGGAAGATTCTGTATTTAATCTGTTTAGGTTAACGTTTGGGATATATCTTAAACACGAATAATATGGTATGTTAATCTCGAAGGATATTGAGTATATAAATAATGATATGTTATTCCTTCTACTTATAAGAGTAACCGACGGAAAAACCTTTAGGCCTAAGAACAGTGACAGCTGAGCTGTCGGAGCAGCCAATCTTTACAATTATTAAAGTTGATGTATTAAAGATAGCTTATTATTCAAGGTAGTCTTCAGTAAGTTAAAAAAAAAATGAATTTCGGGTAAATAACATGTATCCTATTACTCAATGCTCAGAACTGTCGTATTCTTGCCTAAAATACGATGTTAAATCTAGTTATGTTGGTAAGCCTGGATCTTCATACGTCTCTAACTTGCCTGTCATTTTTACTTTGGAAGATAATTAATGCGTAATTTTTCTTTTTTTGAACTCTCTAATTACAAATGATGTTGAATTTGGTTACCTCAAAGCAATAAACATCTTGAATAACGATGGAAAGCTTATAACAAATATAATATATCTAGCTTTCCCGCCTATCTTTGAAAATGCAGTTGGTACATTAGCTCCGATTTTCTTAGGTGGCCAATAAATGGCGTTAACGACTCGCTTATAGTCAAAATTCCTCTGGTTTCTTTGGTAGAGAATTGACGAAGAAACTGAAATCCGAATTATCCGATTTCATTCATAATTTTGATACGATTTTCTGAGATAATGAAAACAAGTCTCAATTATCTTTCTTTTACACAGAAGACTGAAACAGAGCTTCAAGAAATGAAAGGTAATATAACAGTTGAACACGTGATGTTTTCCTGTAATCACATGCAATTACAGTTTAATCTCATGTATATGAAACTGTATCGAGACAAATGAATAACTCCGATATGTATACTGGTATCATCCCTTTACTAATGGACATGAAAATGACATATAATCATTTAATTTCCGACTTAATTTCTCATAAAGAACAAGAGGTATCCGCACTGACTGCAAGGCTACAGATGGAGATGCAGTGTGAAATATGATGGCAGTTGGAGTAATACGGTATTGTTGCAAAATTAGTATAAACTAGCAGAACAATCTTCCTTTCTAACTGGATGCAATATTGGTTTTTGGCTTCTAATAATGAATGTTTTCAAAATTACACTGTTTAGTAACAGGGCAAGGATGAAGGCAAGGCAAAATTCGTCAACATAACAGGGATATATAGGTCTAGGGTGTTTTCTAAGAGCAAACCATCTTTACTTTGAAAATGCGGACTACTGGGCCTGAAATGGCTTGTCTCCATGCATAAAACGCTTTTATCAAAATAGGTTTGCAATGTTGCAATAAAACATAAATTCTTGAAAATAACAGGTCTGTAGCCTAATGTTCCTTTAACGCATTAAACAAATTTTAATAGAAAAAGCATAAAATGGAAGTTCAAAATCAACTTTTGAATCTGCGAACTGCATAAAAAGCAGTCTACTGAGACTCTAATGACAAATATGCATTCGAAATAACAATATGTTGCAATTTGCACGCAATACGGGAAGGTTACAAACAAAGTCGTACCAAAATAACTAGACGGTTAGGATGTGTTCCGGGAACGAACCCTTTTGCTCCAGACTAAAGAGAGGGAAACCGATTTGTCCATTATGCCGAAAATCAGTCGAAATTGTAGCATATTGCGACTTTCTTGCATTACTGCCATGTTTCAGGTCCGGCAAAATTCATTGCAATACCGAGACTGCTGCCTTTTACAATTTTTTAGGGGCCACAGCGACTTTTCCTTCAAACTGGATGAGATACAAATGAGTGTTCTTCTCATGACGAATGTGCATGGAAAGTTTGCAATACATTTCAATATCCTTGCAATATACGGCAATGTCGCAAGAAATAAAAGATATGCAAAATAGCATTGTTCGATTCCAGTTCAGTTTCTTCGTAATGTTCGTGTTTGTCGTCAGTGTGTCTGTCTGGGTTTTGGTGGTGGTGGGGTGTGTGACAGCTTCTGTTGTGTCTCAGCCTTCATCATCATGAAAAATGGGAGGCGAGGGCCATTTCTCGGTGTTTTCACAACCTTACTATATTTTCTGGAAGCAAACTAACTATTCCCTTTTGGAATAAAATGTAGCCTAATGCTCTCCTACGCATGGAAAGTTGCCGTATATTGCAATTTCCTTGCGATACGGACTGTTTCCAGTGCAGGAAAAATCGCCTAGGGACGTTTTTCTTGGCAAAGAATCTTTTGCCTTAAGCTTAATAAAATGCGGTATATTTGTAAGTGTTTACATAATAAAAATATGGAATGTTAGTCCATATATATAAAAGACTAAAACTAAAGAGGTCAACCAGATTGCTTGCAGGAATGTGATCAGACTAGAGACGCTAAAGATGACGTATACAACAAAGTAGGCTAAGATAACATGCCGTCACCTGTAGTCATTCAATTGTTTATAAACTAACGTCCAAGCTTCCTGCTTGAGACAAACACCGTGACCTATAGCTCAAGCGGCCTACGTGATCTGTAGCGTGTCTCATTTTGTATGTATGTTCATATGTTCGAACTACTATCTGCTTCCTTCATAACTTGTAACGGAGATGGTAGGCAGAGCAGAATAGAGTTAGCTATCGTCATTAGAAGACCTGTATCTCTTTACCTAAGCTTTATCATGTAGAGAGAGTAGAATTAGCGATCATCATTGGCAGAAGCGATCAAGCTATCGTCATAGAAGACTACAATCATATCTGATCTTGCACCATGTAAAACTTCAGAAGAATATATATATTTTGTTTTTATACTTCGTGTTTTCTACAAGAACCTCCTCACCGAATCATCATGAGTTTAACACATCGTCGTCATAAACAAGAAGATAATCCCGACTTCGTAAGTGATCTACAAACCCCAAGACACTCCCATTGAAGATGGAAATGCAATACCAACCGACTTAGCGTAAAATTATCGCAAGTCTAACATTACCTCATAGGGCGCCTTATCATACAAGGCACAAGCCCTAAAAGTGGTGGCAAGCGTACCAGAAGGACTCTACAACTTCTCCGAAGATAAACCAGAATAATAAATCATGAAGTCCGACGACGAAAGCAACAGATTCTTCAAGCAACCTAGTATCATCGTTTAGTGAATAACTTCAAGAAACAAAACCGACGTGTCCTTTTTTTCCTACGGCACGCAAAGCTTCGTCTCTCATTAGAATCATTCAAGAAAACATCGTTAGTGAGCGTTTCCAGCACTTCAAGAAACAAACCGAACGCGTCTGCAGCATCGGATCTTTCAAGGGCTCGAATCATCGAAACAACGCGCACGGGGGAAAACTGAAGCCAAACCAGGTCATCCGCTAAATAGAGAAGGAGGACCAAGGCCGTGTGTTGTTATCGGAACACCGTGACTTCCCACAAAAGCAAGCTAAGTACAATTTTTTATTCATTTGGAGTAACTTTGAGTGTTTCCTTTACAGGTCTAATTTCGTTATTCCTGTGGCTGAAGTTACGAGACATTCTTAATCTTACTTTATTACAGAAATTATCTACATCATTGAGATTTCGCTACTGCGAGTTTTATCTTTGAGTGTCTGTTTCCAGAAGTTTCTACTGAAATATCATAATCATATACTATGTTAATTTTATCATTTTGGGTGATTATTAATCCCTTACGTAACAAATCATATTAAACAGTGAATATGCGTTTACGCAGTGGACGTCTGTATTTATACAGATGCATGGATAGAGTCGTTAGGCACCGTAGTGAGTAGAAAACACAAAAACAAGTGGAACACCCGTACAAATCTAGATAAATTAGAGGTAACACTATTTCGGGTCATGCCAATAAATGCTCCTTTGCAAGTCCCGATCGCAGTTTTAGCCTTGAGTTTTTTGAGTTATATAAAATATCGAACCTCAATGACTCAACTTAACTTTTAAAATACGGCTGGATTGCAAGGAATAACATGTCTATAAAAAATTTCATTAGGCTAAATGCGCTGACCAGGATCCCTCACTATTTCAAATTTTAGCAAGGAATGAAGTACAAACAGTTAATATTGAATGCAGTTGAGATAACTTGTCTTAATAGTAATCGCTCAGTTCCTAATAGTTCGTCATTCATTGCTTTAAACGTAACCAGCCACATAATGCTAAAAACACACAATACGTTGCCGATGGTAATAAAGAGAAGGATCCTAATTATTACAAAAAGAAATAGAAACAGTAGCCCTTTCAGAATCAAACAAGCAAACTCGGTTACTGTGTCACCTAGTCAAGCGGTCAAGGTCAGTCAAAGCTGCCGAAGTGTTCAAAGCATAGCAGATTCCACACAATAAGCGACTCTAGCAGAGTGGGGAAAAGCGATGTTGGATTATACATGCCAATACCTTTTTGAATTAAAAAGGAATTTTCGTATGAATCACATGACAGCATCAAGTAATCAGAGCAGGATCTAGTAATTTTAATACATTAAGTTATTATAAATACTGGTGGATTAAGCCCAACTGTACGCGCCGTAAAGAAATTAGAATATCTTGTTTTATTTCTTTAGTACACGTAATATCCTGTATTTACGGACTCACCATCTGTTATTCGAACTTCCCTAATGAGAAGTCCGGATAAGCGAGCGCTTACAGATACCTCTATAGTTATAAAAAACATTGATCTGTATCTAGTGTAATTGTAAGATCCATATAGGGGTATACAAAATATTATCTTACATCCTGCAAAATAAGGCGTGTTTATCAAAGGAAAATCCTATAAATCTTCAAACATATTAAAATCAGTTTGAACAAAAAAAAGAGACAATTAATCAAATAATAACTTATATAAAGGAACTATACATTTGTCTCATAAATCGTAACATTGTTCAAATGACCCAACAGAATTCTCCCATGCACCCTCGAATGTCTTAGTGCGTGTAAAAAGACTTTGCTGGGAAATGAAATTTTAATCCTTCCCGACACTCTGAAATATAATGATTTCCACGAACAAAGCCCTAGACACGGTTGACTCGCAGCAACAAGTTAATATAGTAATCCACAAAAACCTATACATATAAATATCGCATTTCTTTTATTGTTGCTAATAATTTTTAATCACGCCCAATCAGTCATAGATGAATCTCTCTGATAATCTATCTAAAGTAATATCCGTAAAGTCATTCAAGCAGAGGTGATTCAGCAGAAACTTTTTTTATCCTTTATCTGAATACCATGGAAGTTTATCCACTAGCGAGTGATCTCTGGAAAAACGGACGTAATTTAACACAAATACGGTCTAAGGACAAACATAAAGCTATATACGTACCTTCGTATAGACTCTCACTGAAATTTCAAAATAGAGGTAAATGACCCAGTTGAAAAAATGTTAGTAATAGGAGCCATTAGGAAATCAAATAAGCCCATATAATTTTTCCCTCAAACGTCATGCCATAAAAAATCGGACTTGGCGTAGCTGCGTAGATTTCTGTCGCTTAAACAAGGAAACGACTCCCGATAGTTTCCAGTGCCATGTACTGACGACAGCTTATCTCTGTTAGGTTAGAATAAATTTTTCACCAGCTTGGACTTACTTAAAAGCTTTTACCAGATACCATTACCTAAGTGATTGTACCTCATACTCCGTTTTCAGCACACTCAGGGGACATTATCAATTTTTACGTATGCCTCCGGCTTACGTTGCGCCCCACCCCATTACAATATAGTGTTTGGAGACTTTTAGGGGATAACCTACATGCCTATATGGATGATCTTGTAATCTTTTCTAATACCTTAGAAGTACATTCACATAAACTAGAGCTAGTCTCAGAGTAAAATATCTAAATGTGAGTTTTTTAAAACCGGAACATGTTTATCTAGGTTTTATGTGTCTTGTCAAGTCTTAAAGTAGTCCATGGTAAGGTGTCGGCTATTCATAACTTTCCGTTACCTATTAACGTAAAAAAGGGGGATACAGCACTTTGGCGGTGGTAGTATGGGTATTACAATCGTATGTAAATATGTAACTCTTCAATCATGACAGCTCCTTTAACAGATCGACGAGGAAGAGCGTAGATTTATTATGGTCTGAAAAGCATAAACAGGCGTTCGATATCTTAAAAACGGAATAATGCAGCTCACCTAACTTAAAAATCCTTGATTTAAATAAGGAATTTTTTTTTTATTGCAACAGACGCCTCATACCAAGGGGTAAGAGGGGTACTACTTCAGTAAATATGATAACAGTTCTTTCCTATAGCTTTTTATTCACGTAAACTAAAGCCCTCTGAAAGTATAAAATATACAGTAATAGGCAAGGAAGGGCTAGGTATCTTTAACTCACTAGTACATTTTAAGTTCATAATCTATGGCTATCCTGATAAAGTCCTTACTGAACATGAGTCCTTTACCGAGTTTTTCAAAGGCTTTAATCACAGTCCAAAAGGAACTCGGTGACAAATGATCATTCAGGTCTTTGGAGCCAAGATAAGATATCTACCTGGGAAAGGCAATTATCATTAGCTGACGCATTATCCCGCAATCCCGCACCATACTGCAAAGAACCATTAATTAGACTAAAAAATATAGAAACGTCCATGCCTATTGTTAAAACTGTATCTAAACAAGAAAATTCCTTAACCCAAGAGATCGCGAGCATTGAATTGGATCTGGGTTTGGAGCGCAGAACTGTTACAGAAACTGAACAAAGCAAGAGTCAACAGACCTAACCCAAACAATAAACACTTCGAACGGAAACAGGGTCAGCGGCTAAGCAAAAAACAATAAACACTTCGAGCAGAAACCCTAAAGCAAAAGTATATTTAAAGTATGTGTATCAGAATAATGTAATCAAATGTAATATTATATGTAGGTCCGTGACGAGGAAAACCCGAAGAACACAGCAGGTGACTAACGACCAGGTAGTAGTAATAATCTCTTCATACCAATCGTCATAAACTGGTTGCATTCTGTCATCCAGGGTTCCCTACTATGTCACAGAAAGCCAAATCACTATTTTACTGGCCTACAATGCTTACAGTATATAAAAAGCACATAACTGATTGTAACACGTGTCATGAAAACAAGGGACACACTAAGACACCTGTCAGTTTAAGGGCCTATCCTGTGCCAAATCAATCCTTGAAAGAATATACGTAGAATTATTAACAGAATTACGAGTCTGACACTTCTTAGTGTTAATAGTTCCTTGACACGTTATATAGAATTAATAGCACCAAAAAACAAACACCGCAATTGAGTGCGTTAGGAATATTTATGAGTGCTAAATCAGTAAATATGGAATTCAACACAATAATCTCTGACTCGGGTGGTGTAAATCAATAATCTTCTTAACTCGTGTGAATTCCTTTCCATTAAGAAAACCAATATATATTTTTATCACCCAGAGTCAATCGGTTTGGTAGAATAACGGATAATTAAATAGGAAGTGTCAATGTCTTACGAGTTACAACTCGTGATATTGGATCCGAACTGGATTATAGCGGTTCTCGCGGTTTTAAATACCTTTATCATTTATATCTTGTATCTATAGAATTGATGCCGCAAGTAGCCTTATACGGTACGCCGCTAGAACACTTTTCCACATATTCAAGCCAACCATTAATTTATCAAATATATATAAAAAAAATATATAAATAAATAAATATAAAAAAATAAAATAAATATGGATACAAGTGGAGTCAATATAATACACTCCGTAAGAAGTCGGAAGGGTTACAAATTATAATAAAAAAGGAAATCAGATAAAATCAATAAGCAAACGTAACCATAGGGTTAATTAAATATCCAAATATATATGCGTAAAGATTTGAACTCTAACTTAACGCTTTAGTAATGACAAATAAGCTAAAAGTTCAAACACATATCCAAAACCTACTGACATATTGTCTGTCCCGGTAATTTATATTCGTAGTCAATGAAAATAAAAAAATTAATAATAATAAATAAATAAATAAATAAAATAAAATAAAAGAGATTTTAAAGTCAGGAAGTCTAGAAGTGAAAATCTTATCTATGGAATAATCCTATATGAATCTTATACAGGGCTAATAATATATATAGAATTTGTATGGAAACCTTTTTCATTAGTTTGAATAAGGAATATTTAATTTAACACAATTCCAACATGAAACTAATATATTGTTCAATTTTGGTACTGTTTTTTTCAGACATTATTCTCATGCGGGTGAAGAATTAAAACAAAAATATATCATTTGAAAATACTAAAGTCGTATCTCTTACAGCAAGTAACGTAACTCTTAAGCTGGTGACAACGTCATCAGTTCTAGAAGGTCTGTCGCGTTTGCCGTATCAGCATTGATTCCTTTAACCTCAAATATCTGCTTGCACAGGCTTCATCTCGCGCTTGCAAAGCAGATTGACTGGAGAAAGGAATGCTTAGCTCATGAACTTCACATGTGGTTCATAGGTCACATGACATACCACATAACATATTCTTATCCGTGTGTGTAATGCAATTAGTTAAGGACTTGCAATCATTTTAAAATTAATGAACAAAATAAGCAAATAGAATTTCTATAACAACAAAATGAATTAATTTTTCTGAACCTCATAGACATTTAGAAGTATCAAGTCATGGATGTGAAAAATTTACTTGCAAAATTAGTCTATCACAATTCACATTCATGGGAAAATGTCACATTTTCTTGAAAAAAAAAAACCCAAAGTTTATATAGAAATTAGTTACATAGTGGGTTCTTTCGTTGCATCTCTAGCATATTAATAAAGTTTTTAAAATTAACCTCAGAGGATGCGCGCGAGAAAATTGAATATGAAACTTTTGTTAGGGGCACATAGGATCAGATTTTATCACAACTTAATTTCAGTTAGCATAGAGAAATACAGAATCATGATTAATATTCTCTTTGACTCTTATGTTGCCTGGCAATCTTACAAATAGCTCCATTTTCCACTTCTTTGTCTAGTAACTTACTACCAGTAATATCGAATTTTCTTTGGGATTCGTATTGATATCTGTTTATTTTTTATAATTATGGATATTTTTACAGTCATCATAGACCTGGATAGGTTCACTCATTGTTAATGCCATGGATAAAAAAGTTTGTACAGCTGAAACTTTTGAATTCCAAAATATCAGCGAATTCATGTGGGTTAAGTCTGGTCTAAATGGCTCTCTCCCCTCCCCTGTATTTGGATGTCGTCTGAATTTACTTTGCCCTTGTGACAAGTATAATTTCACTTGCAGGCTGATTATGGAACCTGTTACAGTATCCTGCAGTACGAGAGTTTCACATTGCAACTTCAAAAAATCGTTCGTCGCTGCGGACGACGGCAGTCGAGTAACAACCGCCTACAATGTGAAAGGAATAAGCACCATCATGGACTTCTTCGACCAACACCGTATCCCGTCGTTAATCTCGTTTTTAATGCGGAATGCTCCGGCGGCTGTCGGAAATCGACTACAAAAAGGGACATACTTCCGACAATTACGACCAGAAGGATATTCAACTCTACTTTGCTGGCGATGGACTCGTGCTGGGGATGATTTTTTTCATCGCGAACGGAATCGTGTAGCTTAGGATGCAGAGAATAAGTATGAGCGCAAAATAGAACGTTGGACCCGCCCAGGCAAATTTTCCTCTTGTTTTAACCATTGAAAAAAGCCGTTTCATTTGGCTATAGGTGGTTGTCTGGAACTGTGTAATGGACGAAAAGTTGTTCGAACGCCAGTTAAATGTGAAGTATTATAACCTCGGTCATGTATCCTATATATATAAGGTATCATGTATCCTATATAAAGTATCATGTATCCTATAAATAAATGATCATAAATAACAGAATCGAAATATATTTTTGCGTGTACGCACTAGGAATCTATATATAAATGATCATAAATAACAGAATCGAAATATATCTTTGCGTGTACGCAATGGGAATCTATTTAAAGTGCACATACATTAATCATAATTATATGAATCCATATACATAAGTATAAACAAATCAGGTAGCTTATATTCAATCTGTTACCTTTTATCTTACCAATATCTGCAGTTATATATGAGTTAGTATATGGATTAATGAATCAGATATATAACAGTTAGCATAAAAATCAACGAATCAATCAGCATAAACATTAATAATTTTATCAATTCATATATGAAATTTTGTTATCAGTTAAAATATGATTTTTATCATGTTAATCTTCATTCTATGCAATTGTCAGAGTACATTAGTATTTTCTGTAGCATATGTATCTTAATGAGATGAAGTGAAAAACTGTATCAGTATATATCACGTGATCACTATTATTTACCAATATCATTGTTTTATATTTTATTACTTGAATCAATTCATGTACACCATGAATTTATTTACTATAATATATATATATATATATATATATATATATATATATATATATATATATATATATATATATATATATATATATATATTCACATAGTGTCTGTATCACACTCCTATAAGTCAAATGCAAGTCAAGTTTGAGTAATATTCAGTGGTTGGTTTTGGTAGCTGACCGAGCTAATGTAAGTGTTTACATAATAAAAATATGGAATGTTAGTCCATATATATAAAAGACTAAAACTAAAGAGGTCAACCAGATTGCTTGCAGGAATGTGATCAGACTAGAGACGCTAAAGATGACGTATACAACAAAGTAGGCTAAGATAACATGCCGTCACCTGTAGTCATTCAATTGTTTATAAACTAACGTCCAAGCTTCCTGCTTGAGACAAACACCGTGACCTATAGCTCAAGCGGCCTACGTGATCTGTAGCGTGTCTCATTTTGTATGTATGTTCATATGTTCGAACTACTATCTGCTTCCTTCATAACTTGTAACGGAGATGGTAGGCAGAGCAGAATAGAGTTAGCTATCGTATCTCTTTATTGTATCTCTTTACCCAAGCTTTATCATGTAGAGAGAGTAGAATTAGCGATCATCATTGGCAGAAGCGATCAAGCTATCGTCATAGAAGACTTGTACAATCATATCTGATCTTCACCATGTAAAACTTCAGAAGAATATATATATTTTTATACTTCGTGTTTTCTACAAGAACCTCCTCACCGAATCATCATGAGTTTAACACATCATCGTCATAAACAAGAAGATAATCCCGACTTCGTAAGTGATCTACAAACCCCAAGACACTCCATTGAAGATGGAAGTGCAATACCAACCGACTTAGCGTAAAATTATCGCAAGTCTAACATTACCTCATAGGGCGCCTTATCATACAAGGCACAAGCCCTAAAATATTGACCTAAACACGAATCTTCTTCTTCCCAGCTGGTTCTCATTTTTATATGGGGTCGCCGTTTCGGGTAAGCGGTTTCCATCTATATCTGTCCTGCGCTTCTGCCTCATCAATTCCCTTCTCATGTAAGTCTCCTCTCACACAGTCCTTCCATCTCTTTCTTGGTCTCCCTCTTCTTCTTCTGCTTCCTTGAACCTCCATCCCCATAGTATGTCTCCCAGCGTGGCCCTCATCTCTCCTCAACAGGTCGGATAAATAGGGAAGGTTGGTGCCAAAACCTAAAAAATGGAATGAGACCTTGTAACCACGAACATGCAACAAAAATTACTACATGATACAACGCCCTTGCAATACGGCAGTGTTGCAAGCCACGTAAAATTCGCAAAATGGCAAGGATATAGACAGATGATTTTTTTGTCGAATAAACCAACCTTTCCTTCAGGTTGGATAATAAGTATGCCTACGAAATTGCAATTTATAGCAATTTCCTAGCAGTAGGACAATGTTACAATCAGACTAAGATTCGTCAGAAAGCAAAAAGCCTAAGAATTTATTAGAGAGCAAAACTGATTTTGCTTTCGAACTTGATAAAACGCAGCTTACTGGCCCGCCTATGACAAGTGTAAACAGTATAGTCGAAATTGCATAATATTACTGGTTTACAGTATAACGCTCCCACAGTCGAAGCAGTTTTGCTTTAATCCTCTAAAAGATGTAAAATTAATTAATGACATTTCTCAGTAATCATGAAGATTAAAAAGAAAGTTAGCCGTCAGTATAATCAGCGAACTCTCTCCTGATTAAATATGTGTTAAGTTATAGGTGTTTTCAAGTTGAAAGTTTTTAGATTTATATCACCACAATAGCTCTTCCTAACTTAAGCATTGCCAAGTACATTTTAGGTTAATTTGGTATCATATGATGATGATTCGTTTGCACATCGATTGCTACATCTGGGTTGAGGAAGCATATGTATTTGATCTGTTTATGATGAATATTAATTATATATATCTTAAAAATATTAGCTATAGTTTGTTATTATTCTTGAGAAATATTGTGTAAGTTTATCTTCGAGACATATCCTGAAAATAAAAATATGTTTTACTCAGACCAAATACAAGCAGGACCTTCATGTCAACGAACAGTAGCAGTGGGGTTGTCGGAACTGCCAATCTATTATATAGCTTTTAAATCAGATGAATTAAAGATACTTTGTTCTTTTACGTAGTGTGTAGTAAGTTCAAAAACCGGAAGTTACGTGAATCACCTTTTATTCGATTATTTTATACTCAGAACTGCAACATTCTTGTCCAAAATACGATGTTAGACTTCGTTGTGTTGGTATGCCTGGATTGACGCAGGTGCCAAGCTATCATATAGCTTTTAAAGCAGATGAATTAGTGGTAGTTTGCTATTTCACGTAGTCTGTAGTAAGTTCAGAAACCCTAATTCATGTAAAAAATCACTTCAGATTTGATGGTTTTATGCTCAGAACTGCAGCATTCTTGTTCAAAATACTGTTTTGAATTTCATTTAGTTAGTATGCCTGGATCATCATGTCGTCTATGAAAGGTGGTGGTATTTTCGCTATCGGTGAGGTGTGTCTGCATGTTGATTTTTATGGTCTTCCCTTGCGTCGAATTTTGGGTCATTTTTCCTTTACGTGAAACTATTTATTTCCAATTGAAGTTATATTTAGATATCCCAGCAGTCTCATCGTTTTAAATTATGAGAAAAAGATTTTCTTAGGTGGCCAAAAGATGGCGATAACGACTTGCTTATAGTTAAAATTGCTGTCAAATTTTTGGCGGAGAAAGGACCACATGGTGACCACGTTGCCGCCTTAGAGAACACGTAGAATTGAAGATAAAATTAATGTGCGATTTCATTAATTGATCATTTTGATACAATTTCATAACATTAATTAGTGGAAATTTTCCAGTTTTCCTTGATTTAATTAAGAGCCTCAAACTGAACTCAGACAAGCGTAATTTAACCTTTGGATGAAAGGATAACTTCCTATAACCCATGGCCATTACAATTTAGTTTTATTTATATGGAACTAAGTCGAACCTGTTGGATGAATACTATATTTAGACCCGAATCATTAAATTACAAGTCATGAACAGTTTATGCAATCATTTTAATTCCAGAATTACTTTTGCAGAAGGCTGTTATAAAGGACAATAAATATCCACACTCATTGCAGGGCCCCAGATGGAGGTGCTGTGTGCAATATGCTAATAATAGGGACAATAAGATAATGCTGCAAGCAACACAAAATTCGTCAAAGTAGCGAGATTCTATATAGCCTCAGGAACTGTACAGGGAGGAAAATACTCTTTCTTTCTAACACTATAAAATAGGTGTGTATTGGACTTTTAATAATGATTTTTCTCTGGGAGCAAACCAACTTTACTTTGAAATTGAGCAGCTGATGTGGATATGTGGGTGAAGATGTGGATGTGCCACATAGAAAAGACTGCGGATATGTGGATAGGTGTGTAGATGTGCTTGGTGAGGATATGTGGTGAAGGGGTGGATGTTATAGATGGGGGTGAAGCTGTGGATGTGGTGGTATGAACATGTTGGTGGAGGGTGGATGTGGATATGTGAGTGAATGTGTGATGTGGTGGGTTTTGGCTATGTGGTTTATATATATATATATATATATATATATATATATATATATATATATGTATATATATATATATATATATATATATATATATATATATATATATATATATATATATATATACACGTATACATATATATGTGTGCGTGTGTGTGCGTGCGTGTGTGTGAAACAACAAAGTTATTACTCAACATCGAACTTGTCACATCGTAGAATATGTCGACGAACTTGGAACATCCGTATGACTGACTGAATGCTTTGAAGTCATACAGACTGCAGAAAAAAATACTCATAAAAACTATCTTAATGAAAAATTCTCCCTGGAAAAAAAAAAAAGTTACTCTCACTTCGGGATCAACCCCACGTTTTATGAATTACTTTTTTTACTTCATAGAGTCCACATTTTCACTGGAGTTTTTTTATGTGCATTTTATCAGCGATTTTTTTTTATTCTATGTTTTTACTCGTATTTTAGTTTTTCGTTTTATTTTTGCTGTCTGAGTTGAAGATAGATTGTATCACAGAATGTACGATTTATTTTTTATGGCTTAGATAAAATCCTTCAGTTATTCCTTTATCCACTTTTTCGTCAGTTTCCTTATTTCATACGTCCATAGTACCAACGTTCATGTGCATTTCCCATAGTAAAAGATTAAAATCATTCTTGCATGCCATATCTGATATTCCAATTAATAAGAGTTGCAGATATATTTTTCTATCACAGGAATTATGATATATTTTTATTAGTTAGCTTAAATCCTTCGCTCATTCCATTACATGTATTTTCATCAACCTCCTTATATCGTGTCCTACGCTCATAATCATTTCTTATAATGAGAATTTTATATCATCTTCTAAACCATATTTGATATTTCCATCAATATCTTTTTTTTCCTATGAGTATGATGCGTAATGCATATACATTTTCCATGAAATCGACTCTTTAATTATCTTTGCATACATTCATTCATTTTCAAAACATATTACTAGTACATTCTAGTACATTAATCTTTACTTTATCAATTTTACCTTAACCAAAGTTTTGCGCATTCTTTTACATTAATTTTCATAATTTTATCTATATCATTTTGAATGGTGTTTTTGTTTTTCGTTCATTTTCAAATTATGTTTCAGTACGGTCTTGTGCATTAATTTCTACTTTATAATTTTACCCTGACGTTTCAGTACACACACCTGTTTCATTTAGAACCTTGTATTTGTAACATGTTTAAGAATGACCTCAAAGATATAATTACAGACTTAAATACAAATTAGTTGCCTTAGAGATATTTTCTTTGAATATGTATGTTTAATATATTTTGTGAATAAGTTTTTGTTTACCAAAGATCTGAATGTGGTCAGCTGTCGCCCTGTATAATCCTTTAATTGTCTTGTCCCTGTGTGTGAGCAGTTGGACTTAATCTTTTTGTTCTTAAATTGTCCCCATGTTTATTCTTCTTTGGAAAGGTTACTCATTCTCCAGGTGTGCCGGATTCTAGGTACTAATCTCTTTATAATCCCTATGTCACTTATGCGACCTTTGCTGTACTCTCAATTTCTCATGTAAGTCCGTTTGTCTGCTAAGTGAAGGACGTTGAGTCGTAAGATCTTGCAGAAACTCCGTTGTTTATCTGCCCTTTGTCGCTTATACCTTTATTCATGGATTTATCACGTTCCAAACTTTCATGATTCAGTTATACACACACACACACACACACACAAACACACACACATATAAATCTATCTATATATATATATTATTATATATATATATATATATATATATATATATATATATATATATATTTCTAATATCTATATATATATATATATATCTATTATATATATATATATATATATATATATATATATATATATTATATATATATATACACACACACACACACACACACACACACACATATATATATATATATATATATATATATATATATATATATGATATATAATATATATATATATATATATATAATTTATTTTACACACACACACACACAACCCACACATATATATATATATATATATGTATATATATATATATGTATAATATATATATACATATATATATATATATAGATATATATATCATATATATATAATATTATTATATATAAATCCATCTGAACCTCGACCCAAGGTTAATTTTGCAGTGTCCCAGAGGCTCTTTTTACCCTTTTCACCCTTTTTTCCTGCAGCCAATATTTCACCGGAAGTGACGTTATAAATTCCCCCAGGATGAGAGCTAAACTTTGGCCCCCTCGTGATTTTGGGCACTCGGTTCAATGAAGAGGGCTTGACCCGGTGGAGAGGTCTTGGTACTCTGAAACTTTGGCTTTTGGTAAATAAGGTTAGAAAACGTCACAGTTTTGTTAGGAATCTGAAATTGGAATTTAAGATTTAGGTCACAGGTCAAGCGATGGGACCTAGGAGGTCATCCAGCAATGAAAGGGAAGTTGAGAGTAAAACTGTTTAAAGTATGAAAAACTCGAAGTTCACGATTAAACAATTGTCAGGAGAGGGTAGAAAGTAAGATTGTAGAAAGAGAATATGAGCGGAGGTCCAGTAAAAGAAATGGAAAGGATTGCTACTAGGGGCCGAAAGGAATCTGTAAAGAATCTTAAGTAAGGTCTACGGAGCCCGGAGAGAATTTTGTTAAAATGGCATTCAAAAGATGAAGAGATGAGAACTATTTTATTTTTTTATAATTGATGACCTTTTCAAGGTGAAGAAATTCAATTGTGGTCACACTATTTTAAGGAAGATGCGATTATTCGGAATTTAGTTATGAGGGCGCTCTGAAGACGAAGAGATTATAACGTTTTGGAGGCTGTGGATTTTGCTAACTGGTATTCTAAAGTTAGTAAAGTTAGGAAGCACAAGAGTTTTGGAAAGACACGTGACCTTTTCAGGATGAAGATATTAAAATGTGGCTTCGCGTATTTTTAAGAAAATGTGGCACTCTGAAGATGAAGAGATTACAACTTTTTCTCTTTTCTTCCTTTAAATTTTGGAATGAAGTTATGAGACCTTTTTGCTGCATGCAAGGATGAAAAGTTTTCGAAATTTAGTTTCCACGAAATTTTCAGGATAAGGACCCCGAAACTTTCGTTACATGATATTTTGGGAACGCAAGTCATGAAAATGCAACATGTTTTTTCATGGACATTTGAAATTTGTTGAATGATAATCTGTTCTTGAACTTATTCCATAATTCTTTTACAACCATTTCCCGAAAGCAGAGAGAGAGAGAGAGAGAGAGAGAGAGAGAGTGAGAGAGGTTCACAATTTTTTGGAAAATTTTTTAATGTATGAAGAACAATGAAGACGAGAGAGAGAGAGAGAGTGAGCGAGAGTCATATTTTTTTTAACAATGTTTAATGAATGAGAACAATGAAGACGAGAGAGAGAGGAGAGAGAGAGAGGAGAGAGAGAGAGAGAGAGATTCATATTTTTTCTAACAAATGTTTAATGAATGAAGAACAATGAAGACGAGAGAGAGAGAGAGAGAGAGAGAGAGAGAGAGAATGGCACCATGGCGAAATAAATGTTGCAGTCCTCGATAGTAAGTTTGACCAATAAGGCCAGATGCCAAATCCTTTCAAAACTTTGTAATGTCAAGATTTACAACTTTCGACAAACTGGAGATTTCGTGGAAGAAAAGAAAATCACCAGAAATCAAGAAAAAAATATATTACTTTTTTCTGTGAACTTTTATCAATTTTTATATAGTTTCAGAACAGTGTTATATTTCACTTAATTTTATATTCATCACCAGATTTAAGGCGAGATCATTATTAAAACAAGGCTAGAACCGACCTTCTGCTTACTCGGGACGCGTGCAAGATTTTCCCCTAACTCATTCCTAACTTAACGTAAATTAAAACGTGCTAAAATCCACGGTCAAATTGATCCTTGTTCACCAACGAAAATTAATATGTACATGTTATATTTTATTACAAATAATTTTTCTCTGCTGTTTAACATGCACATTATATTTTTTTTTTACATTTTTATTCTAATAAATAAGTCACAAATATCCTATCATAAAATTCCTGTACTTTTACCTCAGCGTGGAACACCTTTTTCACACTTTTTTAGGTTGCTCCACAGACCTTTCCTAGCCCCCCACAAAAAGAACAACAGTAACAGCAAAGTAGTTTGTAATCTTACTCCCCGACGACTTCAAAACAATATAAACCAATCGGAATACAACTCATGTATATAAGTATATAACTAAATTTATGCCGGTTCTATATGTCTCCATTCAATTATATTGTTTACACTGTACTCTCATTTTTTTTCTATTTCTTTTCAAGTAATAGTACAATGGAAATTCAATGCTGACCTTATGAATAAGCGTTCATTCAATTGTTTTTTTTATTCACATATTTTATTCCAACAACAACAAAATGGAAACTCATTTGCATATAGCTCTGCTCACTAGACACACTTCTATGGATGGACGCTGAGAAGTTCGAATTATATATCCTATGCCATTTTTGCATTTTCCTATGAATAAAAGCGACAAATACTTCTACAAATAGGAATGTCTGTCACTTTCATTCCTTTCTAAGGATAAAAATTGCAAATATTTTTATGCAAAGAAATATTTATATTCTTTATTCATTTCTGCGCATAAAAATTATAAATATTTCTACTCATAAAAATTAATAATATTCCTGTGCATATAAAATGTCAATGTGAATAGACTTTTTTCAATTTTATTCATTCCTTTGCATAAAAATGACAGATATTTCTACTCATAAAAATGATAAATATTTTTTATGAAAAATGGCAAATATTTCTGTGTACAGAATTTTTGTACGTTTCTTTATTCCTGTGCACAAAAAGGACAAATATTTCTACGCATAAAAAAGACAGCTATTTCTTTGTATAAAAATGACAAATATTTCTACGCATAAAAATGTCAACTATTTCTATGTATAAAAATGACAAATATTTCTATGCAATACATGTCATTTTAATGCATAGAAATATTTGTGATTTTTTTATGCATATAAATATTGGTAATCTTTATGTATAGATATATTTATCATTTAAAGATTTTATTTTTATGCGTAGATGCGTGATATTTGTCATTTATATAATATGAATATATACATATGCATAAAGTGACAAATATCTCTATGCATGAAAGTGACAAATATTTCTATGCATAAAAAATGACAAATATTTCTATGCATAAAAATGACAAATATTTGTACGCATACATATGAAAAATATTTCTATCCATAGAAATACTTTCCATTTTTCTTTATTTCTCCACATCAAATGACAAATATATATACGCATAAAAATGGCAAATATTTCTGTGAGTAAAAATATTTGTCATTTTCATGGCTAGGAAATGTAATTCGGCAAACTCAGGGGTATTCGAATTACATTTTCAATGGTTCAAAATGACAAACATTTCGCAGTGATGTGAAAAAAAAAGGTTGGGTTTGATGGATGACTGACGGGAGGCAAATTAGGACGCTAATTGGCAAACCGGATCCATAACGCAATGGAGGGAACATCTAAAATCTAAATTTAAATGTACAAGTTTAAAATTAAACATTCAAATACATAAATTTAAAATTGAATCTTTAAATAAACAAGTTTAAAATAGATTTTTTGAATATACTAGAATTTTAAAAAATACAAGTTTAAAATTGAATTTTTAAATATACAAGTTTAAAATAGAATTGTTAAATATACAAGTTTAAAATTAAATCTTTAAATATACGAGTTTAAAACTGAATTTTCAAATATGCAAATTTGAAATTAAATTTTTAAATAAACAAAGTTAAAATGGAATGTCTAAATATGTAAGTTTACAACTGAATGTTTAAATATACAAGTTTAAAATTGAAGTTAAGTTTAAATTTACACGATATTTTAAATTTGAACTGAAATTTGTAAGTTATTTTAAATTAATTTTAAAATTCAAATTCAAATTTACAGGCCATTTTACACATAAATTTAAATCTACAGGATATTCTAAATATACATTTAAAGTTACAGATTATTTTAAATTTAAGCTTAAATGAAAATTTACAGGAAATTTTAATTTAAATTTACAGGATATTTTAAACTTAAATTTAAGTCTAAATTTACTTGATAATTTAAATTTGAATTTAAATTTACAACATATTTTCAATCTAAATTCAAATTTATACGATATTTTTTTTATTTGAACTGAAATTTGAAAGTTATTTTAAATTAATTTTAAAATCAAATTCAAATTTACAGGCTACTTTACACAAATTTATTTAAATCTACATGGATATTCTAAATATACATTTAAAGTTTACAGATTATTTTAAATTTAAGCTTAAATGAAAATTTACAGGAAATTTTAATTTAAATTTACAGGATATTTTAAACTTAAATTTAAGTCTAAATTTACTAGATAATTTAAATTTGAATTTAAATTTACAACATATTTTCAATCTAAATTCAAATATCAATACTGTAAATTTACATTTAAATCCAAAAGATATTTTAAATTTAAATTTATATTTACACGTTTAAATTCAAACTGAAATATAAATTCACACATTATTTTTGTACCTTTTTAGCAAGGAAATGGATTCGGTTTGATTGATTCATTCATTTATTTATGGTTACTAAAACAGGCGTCACACCATCTTGGTGTTACTGAGTTCGACTCCCCGCTCTGCCAATGTGGAAATCAGAGGAATTTATTTCTGGTGATTAAAAATTCATTTTTCGATATAACGTGGTTCGGATCCCACCGTTGCTAGGTGACCAATTGGTTCCTAGCCACGTGAAGAATATCTAATCATTCGGGCCAGCCCTAGGAGAGCTGTTAATCAGCTCAGCTGTCTGGTTAAACTCAGATATACGTAACGTGACTCCGTCACGGCTTGCGATTACGGCAAATTGGAGGAAGATAAACACTTCAATAGTGATGAATCGTTGACAAAGTTACGCAAATATTTATGTAATATTGAAGACCTTTTTTTGTCTGACTGTTCATGATACTGGGAAATGCATGTTGCGCAAATAAATAAATATGTGTGTGATATATATATATATATATATATATATATATATATATATATATATATATATATATATATATATATATATATTATACGTGTGTGTGTGTATGTGTGATCTTCAGGAGCGAGTCAGGTGCACCCGGAAATATCGTGAATTCGATTTGCTCTTCCGTTTGTCCCTCAAATTGTCAAAGTTATTATTTATTTTTTCTTCTTCGTCAGGAAACAGGGCTCCCTAACAGGGTTGGTTTTATTCTTTTTATTTTTTTTTTCCTCGGATATCAAATTGTGTCCAACAAAGGCTCCAGGCTGGGACGGAACTGGGGAGGGGAAATAATATCTTTCTCAATAGAACTCAATAGAAAAAAAGAAAAAAACGAATATTCATGGCGTATCCAGGTCGTGCATATATAAAGGGGTCTGTTCATGAAATAAGATGTATCTTTAAGGTCTAAAAGGAGGTTGATTTGGTAATATGTGTGTTTTGAGTGTGTGTATATATATATATATATATATATATATACCTATATATATATATATATCATATATATGTGTGTGTGTGTGTGTGTGTGTGTGTGTGTGTATACATACATGCATATATTTATCACACACACACACACATACACACACACACACACACATATATATATAATATATATATATATATATATATATATATATATATATATATATATACATATATATAATAATATATATACACATACATATATGTAGAATCTACTGGTGATTTTCACCAGATACATATGAAATTGTAATAGCCATATAACATGGCATTGTGGTTATTACAATTTTATATATGCATACATATATATATTATATGTATGTATGTATGTATATATGGGTCTGCAGTTACAGTGGGATTTAACACAAGTAGTGTTCATAAAAATCCGACTCGTGAAAACTGTGTGTAGGTCATATGTATTATGTATTTATATTCATAAGTAAGTTACTTGTATTATGTATTACTTATCTAAATTCACAAGTAGGTTATATGTATTATGTATTTAAATTCATAAGTAGGTCAAATGTATTATGTACTTAAATTCATAAGTAGGTCATATGTATTAATTAGTATTGTGTATTTTTATTAATAACATCATACGTATTATGCACTTATATTCATATGTAGGTCATATGTATTAGGTATGCATATTTATAAGCAGGTCATGTGTGATATGTATTTATATCCATAAGAAGGTCATATGTCTCATGTATGTATAATTATCAGGTCATAAGTCTTAAGTATCTATAACCATAACAAGGTTATGTATTATGCATTTGTATTCATAAGTAGGTCAATGTATTATGCATTTATATACATATGTATTATGTATTTATATACATAGGAAGATCATATGTAATAAGCATTTATATTCGTAAGGAGGTCATATGTATATTAGGAATTTATATACATAAGTAAGTCATATTTATTATGTACTTATATAGATAAATAGACTATCTGTATTATGTAGTTATCTTGATATATATTTACTCATATATTCACTTATTCATTTCGTTATTTCTTTATTTTATGCATTCAATTTACATTTGCTTGTCTTCATGAAAAATTTTATTTATTCATTGGCGTGTGAAATTTATTTGTTTGTTTAAATAACTAATTTGCCAATTAGATAAATATTTATGTATCTATTAAATAATTGAGTTTACTTATGTTTACATTTGAAAGCAAAATCATTAGTTAACCTGAATTCAATAAATACAATGAAAATATTCACTTGAAGTTTTACCTTATTACATAACAGCAAGAATGCCCTCAAAATCTTGGAATCCCGAGGAAAAAATGTCTGTCTGAATTTACGTTGCAGCAAGAATTCCCTGCATTCCAGATCTAGATGAAATCTTGGAATCTCATAGTGTCACAAAAAAAATAAAAAATTTAAAATGCACCGAAGTACAATCAAGTTTTCTTTACAGCGTTTAATGCTGTATGAAGAACTCTGCCGCGGCCGATGAAGCTTTCAGCCAAGACCATGTGGTGCCCTGCGTTGTTGGCAGCTGCAGGAATGCCAGACGTACAACCATGACTTACTTTAACCTTAAATAAGATGAAAACTTCTAAGACTAGAGGACTGCAATTGGGTATGTTTGATGAGTGAAGGGTGTATAATCGATATACCAATTTGCAGCCCTCTAGCCACAATAGATTTCAAGATCCGAGAGGGGGCAGGAAAAGTGCGGACGGACAGTTTTCTTTGACATAAGTGTTTCTTAGTTTAACCAGACCACTGAGCTGATTAACAGCTCTCTTAGGGCTGGCCCGAAGGATTAGATATTTCTAAGTGGCTAAGAACCAATGGGTTGCCTAGCAACGGGACCTACAGCCTGTTGTGGGATCCGAAGCACATTATATCGAGAAATGAATTTCTAATCACCAGAAATAAATTCTTCTGATTCAATATTAGCAAAGGGGGGAATGGAACTCGCGACTACCGAATCAGTAGGTGAGCACGTAAACCACTCGTCCAATGAGGAACTGGTCTTTTACATAGAAATAAAAAAAGAAAGTACTTGAATTTACACAGTAGGAAGGATTCCTGACATTCCAGACCTGCTAGACGAAATCTTGGAATCTTGCAATGCCAC
>NC_061090.1:65631458-65636458 GCF_015104395.2 Macrobrachium nipponense | reverse complement strand
ACATTATCATAGTGGACGAATTATCACCAAGTACAACCCACAGATTATCATAATTATAAGTCATCTATAACAATTATAATTGTTATAGATGACTTATAAAAAAAACATTGTTATACATGAATTATCAAAACATGGTTAAAGATGAATTACCATAAACATTGTTAAAGGTGAATCATCACCAGGTACAACCCACTATTATCCAAGCGATTAGATCTTTAAACAAACGAATGAATTTCATGCTGAACTGTCCTTAATACCACAATCGGTTTAAATATCTCCTTAGCTCTAAGACCGACGCGTCGCTGACGTAAACTTCCCACAACTCGTCATTCTGCCATGACAATGACAATTACGCACGGCATTTTACCGCATTTCTTTGACTTTACATTTAACTAAGTTGTATTTTATAATACAAACCTTTTTATATTTGGGGACAGTTTTCCGTGTCTTCGTTGTGGAATTGTCCTGTTAAGAAGTTTACTTCGACGAATTTTTTAAATAATAATGTTCGTTTGACTGAAGATGAACCTAGTACAAGGTTCGAAAGCTTTTAATATCCATTAAAGACCATATACTCACATGATATATTATTGTTCACGTGCAACCAACCCTTTTACTATTATCATTAATTATTATTATTATTATACATTATTTTATTATTTTATTATTATTATTATTATTATTATTATTATTATTATTATTATTATTGAGTTACTGCTATCAATAGAGAGATGGCAATTACCAGTGGAACATAAAATGTAGCTCAAAGACCTTGCTCTGGGACCTACGAGGTCATTCAGCGCTGAAGGAGAAAGATGTTCTCGAAGGATATCAGGAGGAAATCCTCAAAGCAGTTGCGCTGTGAAATAATTGCTGAGAGAGGGTGGAAAGTAAGACGGAGGGAAGAGCATTTAAACAGGCGCAGTAAAGGGAATGAAAGGGGTCGCAGCTAAAGGTCGAAGGGACTCCACAATGAACCTTCAGTAATGCCTTCAGTACTCCACGTGCGGTGCACTAGTGGCGCTACCCCACTATGGGGGACTTTCGTAATAGTGTCATTGTTATTACCTGACTTACAAATAATATCGCCGCTCTATACTGCTGTAAAATTAGGCTGTTATATCTTTCAACGTAACATCTTCACATATGGAAGATATTAATTACAAAACTACAGATTCGTTACTGCAGTATTTCAGCCTTGAGTTTCTACTTTCCAGATGAATTCAAATAGGCTTAATGCTGGAAGTAGCTTTCTCAAGATAAGATATTAAAAATAAAAAAATGTACATCCCTCTTTCGATACAAATGAACTGGCGAGACGCTGCAGTTCACATATATTGGTTGGGTAAGATTAAGCTGGCCTTATGGCTCCACGGGCTCTTGCTCATAGAGCCTATATTGTATAATGTATTTTCAAATAGCTAATAAATGACTATGAAAATCCCTCATATCTGATTATTTCCTGGTACGTGTAATTCGTTCTACAGACTTATGACCATTGTGCATGAACTTCATCGAGCCTTTAAAACAAGAAAAAAAAACGAACTTCATCGTGCCTTAAAAAAAAAAACAAGATGTAAAACAGTAGATTTTTAATATTTAATATACTTTCAGCAATTTTAATTTCATGCCATGCATTATTCGCAATTCTTTTAGATATTTTTTTCTGAACTTTTAAACCGAAATCTCACAACTGTCTTGGAAGTGCAACATCCTTTGCAGAATGCAGAGCAAAACTTTCAGAATCCCTTGTTTTAATGGCTTAAACGAAGCCTTGGAAACAAAGCAATCATCTCTTATCTATGAATATTTTTGTCACTTGACTCAAACAGCCAAAGTTGGGCGGGTTCCCACCCTAAAATGGAAGGAGACAGTTATTCCCAGGAAGAAAAATACTTACAATGCCCCCCCCCACCCCCCCTCCCCCCCCCCCCCCCCCCCCCCCCCCCCCCCCCCCCCCCCCCCCCCCCCAACCCCCCCCCCCCCCTCAAATCGGGCCATTTCAGCTCAAGTGAGAATTATACCATAGGAGGTGTTCTTCTTTTTGTGGGCTGAGATTTCAAAATTTCTAGCCCAGTGTCGAGAAGTTATTCTCTTTTAAATTGCCCGAAATCGCCTTTCGAACTTTCCTCGTTTCAGGAACTTTCTATCTAATGCCCAGATGTTCGTTCGTTCAGGTTCTTGTCTTCTTGATGTTATTTCTTATAAATCACATTATAGTAATTTTGGTTTCGACATTTTATTTTTTATTTTTATTTTTATTTGTTTTTCTATCACATTATAATTTTTGGTACTCGACTTTTTTTTTTTTTTTTTATCACATCTATAGTAATTTTTTAGAGTAGCTACACTTATTTCATTGGGATATACGTTTTGCTAATCTTTAGTTAACTGATTTTTTCTCTTTATATCAACTTGTCCCTTGCAATTTCTTGGTCGGTTTTGATTTGAAATTTTAGTCTAAGTTAAATGGAGCCTTTTTAGACTTGGTTTTCCAACGTTAAACCCACTTGGTTATCTATTAATAATAATTTTGAGGTCAATTTAATTAACAGGGGTCGTTATTGTTAATACTAAATGAAATTTTTTAGAAGCCAGTACGATCCATCCATACGTATATATAATAAAGAAAATGAATCCTGTTCATATGGAACAAGCCAACCACAGGGGCCATTGGCCTTTCAATTCAAGCTCCCAAAGAATATGGTGTTTATTATTATTATTATTATTATTATTATTATTATTATTATTATTATTATTATTATTAGCAAAATAGAAAAAAAAACTATACAAACTGAATGTCGCTGATGCAGCTATCACCTTCAACACCACATGTATAAAATAGGGTCTACTACCTATTTATTTATTTGTTTCTTTTTCCCGCTCTCTCTATCAGTCATCTTATTCGACTGGGTGGTACTTATAGTATGGGGTTCCGGGTTGCATCCTGCCTCTTTAGGAGTCCATCACTTTTCTTACTGCCTGCACTTTTTCCAGGAGCACGCTCTTCTGCATGAGTCCTGGAGCTACTTCAGCACCTTATTTTTCCAGGTTCCTTTTCAAGGATCTTTGGATCGCGCCTAGTGTCCCTATGATTATGGGTATAATTTCTACTGGCATATCCCACATCCTTCTTATTTCTATTGTCAGGTCTTGATACCTATTTATTGTTATTATTATTAGTATTAGTATTCCTTGTATTATGGGTACAATTTCTACTGGTATATCCATATCCTTCTTATTGCTATTATCATGATTATGAGGACCACGCTGGGAGACATACTATGGGGATGAAGGTTCAAGGAAGAAGAAGGGGGAGACCAAGAAAGAGATGGAAGGACTGTGTGAGAGGAGGCTTACATGAGAAGGGAATTGATGAGGCAGAAGCGCAGGATAGAAATAGATGGAAACGGCTCATCCGAAAAGGCGACCCCATAAATTGAATCCAGCTGGGAATATTATTATTATAATTAATAATAATAATAATAATAATAATAATATTATTATTAAGCAGAAGATGAACCCTGATCATATGGAACAAGCCCACCACAGGGGCCACTGACTTGAAATTAAAGCTTCCAAAGAATATGGTAATCATCAAGAAGAAGAAAAGGAAGGTTGATGGGAATTACAGAAAGAGAGAGGAGAGAGAGACAGAGAGAGAGAGAGAGAGATTTCATCATACAATATAATACTGGGGTCTAAACTCTATCCACAAGAATCATGCATGACTTCCCCCGCATAACGAGATGACGATTTTAAGAAGGAAATGAAAAGGAGAAACAAATTATCTTCCACCTCTTCAAGAGGATGAAAACCCGGTTGAGCGTCTAATCTCATTTTCACTCCTGAGAGTGATCTAATAAAACGCGAGAGCTTCAGCAGGCAAATAGAATCTTTTCTCAAGCATACTTTCAGAAATCCGCTGGAAATGCAAGCGCTAATTTAATATTCTTAGCGAGTAATAGCATGATTTGATTACGGTAATAATTACAAAAGCATGTTTTTTTTTTTTTTTTCGTGCAAGTTTAGGGGCACTTTTATTATGAAACGAGACGGAATTTTTAGTTAAAATTATTATTATTATTATTATTATTATTATTATTATTATTATTATTATTGATTATTATTTTATTATTATTTTTATTATTAATATAATTATTACTTATTATTAGTATTGATATTATTATTATTATTATTATTATTATTATTATTATTATTATATGCATTTTTTCGGGGGGAGGGGGACTATCATAGTCCTCCAATTCGACTGTGTGGTATTCATAGTGTGGGGGTTCCGGGTTGCATCCTGCCTCCTTAGGAGTCCATCCCTTTTCTAACTATGTGCGCTTTTTTTATGACCACACACTTCTGAATGAGCCCTGGAGCTGCTTCAGCCTCTAGTTTTTCTAGACAATTATTATTATTATTATCATTATTATTATTATTATTATTCAGAAGCTGAACCCAAATCATATGGAGTAAGCCGCAGGGGCCAGTCACTTAAAATTATTGTTTTTTTGTATTTTTTTTAATGGAAGTTGATTTAGCAAAATTTAAGATACTTCTTAAACAGTTCTCAGCTTCACAGCCACAGCAACCTTGACCTACTATGTTCATAGTGACTAACTCCTCTTTAAGCTGTGGGTGCTTAATATTACGCTGATTAACTAATAAGTGTTTGCTAGGGTTTAACAACCCACCCATCTCTCTCTCTCTCTCTCTCTCTCTTCTCTGTCAGCAATCCCTTCATCGAAAATATGATTCCTTTCAATAAAATCACTAGGAATCTCTCTCTCTCTCTCTCTCTCTCTCTCTCTCTCTCTGTCAGCAATACCTTCAACGAAAATGTGATTCCTTTCAATAAAATCACTAGATCTCTCTCTCTCTCTCTCTCTCTCTCTCTCCTCTCTGTCAGCAATACTTCAACGAAAATGTTGATTCCTTTCAATAAAATCCTAGAAACTCTTTTTCTCTCGTCTCTCTCTCTCTCTCTAACT
>NC_061090.1:65621458-65626458 GCF_015104395.2 Macrobrachium nipponense | reverse complement strand
TCAGAAACCTACATACCAAAAGTGCAATTTTTTTTTTTATTTCCCTGCTTCATTTTTATAGGTTACTCTCATCTTTAAAAATAAAATTCAACGAGTGCAGAATTTTTCTTTCGAACAATGATCGAGGATCGAGGAACTTTGTCATGTGTGGCTTTTGTATTTCAGAAAATGTTGCCTTTTTCATTTTCTCATATTTTTTCATCAAATGTATGTCTCATATTTTTTCAGCAATTTTTTCCCATTTAGAGAAATATAAGCGTCGTTATTGTGCATAATGGTCCGTTTGTATACATACATATGAATATACAAATAATTATGTAACAGATAACAATTATATTTTCCAAATACCTATTTACTCGTTAGGTTTCTATAAAAAAGATTTTGTATCTTCAACTTCCATGACTGAATATAGGCAATTTCTAGTCTGTCTTTTCTGCTACCTCTAAATTGTAATCCGTAATCCAATTATCATATCTCCGGAAATTTCTCAAACAAAGAACTGAATGTCAAAGATTCCCGAGTCTGGAAATTCAATTAATCTCAGGAAGCCTTGTATTATACAGGTACAGATTTAATAAGGAAATAGAATTCTATTTAAACAAGTGATAAATGTGACGAAGTTTCTTCGGCGCAACCGAGTTTTCTGTCCGGTGGTGGCCTCACCCAAGGCCCATAAAACTCTAGCCGCGGCCCATGAAACTCAGCCACGGTCTGGTGGTGGCCTATGTTGTTGGTATTTTTAGCGCTGCCAGAAGTACGATGATGGCTAACTTTCACCTTCAATAAAACCAAACATACCGGGGCTAGAGGGCTGCAATTTGGTATGTTTGATGATTTTGGGGTAGATGATCAACATACCAATTTGCAGCCCTCTAGCCTCAGTAGTTTCTATGATCACAAGGCGGTCGGACAGGCAAAACCAGGACAAAAGATTTTTTTTAACGGAACACTAAAAATGCATAGCTGGCTATACAGATAATTACATTCAAGGTGCCGTAAGTATATCCTTTATGCAATACTCTTCTGTTTTGGCAGGAATGATATCAATAATATCAGTGTACATATTTTTCGGTGATCAATTCATTTTAAATGTACCACTTCAAAAAATGTACAATCTGGCATTATTATTATTATTATCTGTAATTATGAGCCTCGATATGCGTCACAAAATCACAATTGCCAATCTTCACGTAGAACTTCCCAGCATAAGTGACAGACGCTCCACACTGCCTTCTGATGTGTATTCTCTTATTGAGAATAAATTTCTATATGCAACATTTTGTTCATTTGCTCAAAAGATCATGAATGGTATTCCTATAACGAGAGGCTTACTCTTAATAACACTTATGCATAAATGTCAACTGGCTGTTCCCACATATTCAGTGATGATGTTGAAATAAGAAATATATATAATATATATATATATATATATATATATATATATATATATATATATATATATATATATATCACCCATACCCACAGGTGAAAAAATAAGAGACAGGGTGTAGGTCCTGACCGGTTTCGACTTTATATTCAAGCCGTTGACAAAGGACTTAGCACTGGGGACAGAGGGTTTCCCATTGCTATGCCAAACTTTTGTGAGTAAAATTTTCCGTTGAATTCGAATTTACAGTCTTTTACACATAATTGGATCAGTTCAATTAAGGTGCTTTTAGAAAATGGAATATCCAGCTGTTTGTTTTCTAATAATTCCGATAGAAACTCCAATAGATCATCAATAGGGACATTTGTGAATAGTGATACTACATCAAAGCTCACAAGTTTAGATTCACTATTAACTTGTACACTATTTAGTTTATTTATCAAGTCCACATTATTCTTAATATTGGCATTAGAGATGTTACCTTCCAATGGGTTAAGGATGTCCACTAAATACTTCGTTAATTTATAAGATGCGGAACCCATTGATCTTGGTATCACTTGTTCATCACGACATTCACGTAGAAACCGCAGGTGTTCCTTGTTTGTAGGAGCTTGAGTGAGGGCGTCTGCAAAGTCAGCGACTGCATATTCCAAGATGGGGAAAAGAACACAGAAAGATCGTAAGGAGCTCGTGGTATCCATTGATGATTATAATCACTTTAGCACGTGATTCGTTTATCACACATATCCACAGGTGAAAAATAATAGACAGGGTGTAGGTCCTGACCGGTTTCGGTTTTATTTTCAAGCCATTGAAAATAAAGGTGGATCTGCATTCTCAAGCAGTTGTGTGTATGTTCGTCAGTACTGTCTCTGTAGTATATATACTTGTGACTTCTAATACTATGTATCAGTCCTTTGTCAATGGCTTGATAATAAAGCCGAAACCGGTCAGGACCTACACCCTGTCTCTTATTTTTCACCTGTGGATATGTGTGATAAACGAATCACGTGCTAAAGTGATTATAATCATCAATGGATACCACGAGCTCCTTCCGATCTTTCTGTGTTCTTTTCCCCATCTTGGAATATGCAGTCACTGACTTCGCAGACGCCCTCACTCAAGCTCTTACAAACAAGGAACACCTGCGGTTTCTACGTGAATGTCGTGATGAACAAGTGATACCAAGACTATCAATGATTAAGTCCTTGTCAAAATTAGAAGACCAACCGTTTGGTGAAATACAACGAGCCATATTGGAAAAACATATCAGTATTAAGACATTGGAAACTAAAAAGGATTTTGAAGACTTATCGAGAAAAAGACGTCATTTTGAGGCCTGAATACCATCGGATTGGAGAGATTCTCTACGGGAATATTGTTATATGAATATGAGGAAGAAAATGTATCAGAAGCTTAAACATCAACACGACAACAAAATGAAACTCCTAATCGAAAGAAGCCCCTGGACTACCAACGCCAATCATGAATGTGTCGTCAATTTACCAAACAAGCATCTGGATAGTAATGTAACCAGTGCTTTAGGCTATGGTTTAAATTTTGCTGTATCGACTGGAAATATAATTAGTGTATAAATTACTAAAGGATTGTGCAACTTGGAAAAATTTAGTGATTTAACTAGTGAAGAGGTGAACATAATTAAGAGAGTGATTTATGGAAGTATAAAAAAGTCAGACACCACAAACGTACCCAAAGGATTTATGGATGCCATTAATGAACTGAAAAAAGATAAAAATATTCACATGACAAAAGCAGATAAATCAGGTGCCCTAGTAATTTAAAAAAATGAATATATAGAAAAAAATGGAAAGTCTTTTGGGTGATAATAGCACTTATAAAGAATTAAATAAGAACCCGATAGACAGTGTGAATAGTGGTTTCAATAAAAAAAATGAAAAATCTGTTAAAAGGTAACGAAAGCCTTATAAAGAAGTGTGTGACCTCTCCATCGCTACCGTATATGTATGGTACGATAAAAACCCATAAAACAAACTTTCCTGCCAGACCAATTATCAGCTCAGTGGGTTCCGCATCTTATAAATTAGCAAAGTATTTAGTGGACATCCTTAACCCATTGGTAGGTAACATCTCTAATGCCAATATTAAGAATAATGTGGCTTTGATAAATCAACTAAATAGTGTACAAGTTAATAGTGAATCGAAACTTTCGAGCTTTGATGTAGTATCACTATTCACAAAAGTGCCTATTGATGATCTATTGCAGTTTCTATCGGAATTATTAGAAAACAAACAGCTGGATATTCCATTTTCTAAAAACACCTTAATTGAATTGATCAAATTATGCGTAAAGGACTGTAAATTTGAATTCAATGGAAAATTTTACTTACAAAAGTTTGGTATGGCAATGGGAAACCCACTGTCCCCAGTGCTAATTAACTTATATATGGAATTATTTTTAAAGAAAATTTTAAACAATATAATTCCACGCAATGTACCTTGGTTTAGATATGTTGACGACATAAGTTGTGTATGACCAGGGAACGAAGATGTAAATATCTTTTTTGCCAGGTTAAATGAATTAGTACCATCAATTAAATTTACTATGGAAATGGAAAATGATGGATGCCTACCCTTTTTGGATGTCCTCAGAACGGAGAAGTAGCAGTGGGTTTTAAATTTAATTAGTGTTTTTCAGAAAACCATACTAATATTTCTTCCTATGTACATTTCTATTCTGACACAATAAGGTTAAAAGATCAGTGTTTGCATCCATGTTTCTAATGAGCACTACGGGTATGTAGCCCAAAATATATAGATGTGGAGACAGATAAGATTCGGAATACAGGCAAGAAACTGAAGTATCCAGATAATGTATTAAACAATGCATTAGAAGCGGCAAAAAAGACCATGTATCAAAACCAAAAAAAAACTTACAACACAAAAAATTTGCTTGTACTACCTTATAATAATGATATGAAAGATATCCCACATCTCCTGAAGCATTTTGGTGTTAATGTAGTTTTTAAAAACAATAAAACAATGAAACAGGTACTTATTAAGAACTCCCCCGATAATGCTAAAGATGTGTATATAAAATTCCGTGTAAGTCACGTGACAACTTTTACATTGGTCAAACGGGGAAAGAACTGGAAAAAAGAATAGAACAGCATAAACAATGTGTGAGATATGCACAGGGAAATAGTGGTATATTGGTACATGTTAGTGAGAACAATCATGCTATTAACTGGGAAAGGGCAAAAAAGCTGGTGTGTTCTAATAATGCAATGGAAAGGAGTATCATTGAATCTAGTTTTATAAAAGAAAGTTACAACAATAATATGAAAATCAGTCAAGGAATGTATATACTTGATCCTCTAATATCAAAAGAAATTTGTAAACTGTTTACATTTTAAGGTAGGCAGTAGAGATATATGGAAATAGGATTATTATATTTGTAAACACAGTAAGTGGGCAGTAGTGGTAATGAGGTGTCCAACCCCGCCTCCTTGACACCTGTCAGGCGTGGACTTGTTGTCTCCTACGGTGGGTAATCTAATCGGTAGTATCCCTTGAGAATTTATTGCAAATTTTAGCCAAATGATTTTTGAAAGCTACTCCTACCTTGACACCT
>NC_061090.1:65613958-65618958 GCF_015104395.2 Macrobrachium nipponense | reverse complement strand
ATAGCTTGATATATACCGTATATGTGCGTACAATATTCATGTTATTTATTGTCAGGATTACATATTGGTTACTACACCCACAATTTTACAGTTATTATTATTATTATTATTATTATTATTACATATATTTACATATATACATAATATATATATGTATGTAAAAGAGAGAGAGAGAGAGAGAGAGAGATACATTCATAAGAGAATTAAATTACAGAAGATATATTTTCATAAATGTGGATTGACGAGTTCTGTATTTCATCTTCTGACTTCAGAATTTACCTGCTTCTTTTGCCTTTGATAGTCACTTGCCTGCAGGGTCGCTGCAACGGCCAAAGAATGAATTACTATAATCGGTGACGCTGGTCTGAGTTACTGGGAATATTTTCGGACAGAGAATGTGGACAGTATTAGAGAACGCGAGGAAAATAAGGGGTTGACTTCGCAATATTTTGTTCAGTAGAAAAGGACAATTTTGTTTTTCTTCGTTTCTTATCATTTTCAGTTACTTTTTTTAAATGATCACCATATTCTTTGGTAATTTGAATGTCAAGTCAAAGGCCCCTTGTGGAAGGGTTTGTTCTTCACAATAATAATAATAATAATAATAATAATAATAATAATAATAATAATAATAATAATATAATAATTAATATATTATTATTATATATTATTATTATATTATTATTTTATTATTATTATTATTATTATTATTATTATTATTATTATTATTATTATTATTATTATTATTATTATTATTATTTCGTCGTAGTTGGAACGTCCCAACTACAACCAAGATTATCAGAAAATAAGAACGTACACAAAATATTTTTTTTTTCGAGTAAAATACTGCTAAGAACACATTTTTAGGAAATGAGGATGACAGTTCTTTTACAGTTTTATATAAATAATGTTTTTGACTGTTGTATGAGAAAAAAGGCAATAAGGAATTTTTGCGTGATAGAAGAAGAGACAGGCAGTTTTTAACTTCTGTATGAGAAAAACCCCAAAGTAATAAGGAATGTTTGCGTGATAGAAGAAAATATAGACAGTTGATAGCTAGTGCACAGCAACCAAAAAGAAGAAACTATGATAATAAGAAATTTTTGTGATGGGAAAAACATACAGTTTTGAGCTATTCTATAAGGGAAAAAACATGACAATTAGGTTTTCTGTATGATAGAAGCAAAGAAACAAGGCAACTGATAATTTCTGCATGAAAGAAGAAAAGAAAGTTTTAGCTGTTGCTTGAGATAAAAAAAAAAAAAAAAACATAACTAAGGATTTTTTTGTGATGGAAGAAAGGAATGACAGTTTTCAACTCCTGTATGAGAAAAAAACAAAACAATTAATAATGTCCTGTGTAATGGAAAAAGACTTAGATATTTTGTGAGGGGAAAAAATTACGCTAATAAGAAAAGAATTGGATTTACGCTGAAGATTCACCTGGAATCTGATAAACAATTCCAGGCAGAAGGTATAAAGACTACCCCTCTTTGCACGTCACTGATTAGTGCCATGAGATTCACAAGCAGATGAGTGTGAATTTACAACAAGGAAAAATAAACGCTTATGTGAATGAATAAAAACACCATCTCCTCGACTGTTACAGCCAAAAAAGCGTTTACCAAACGGGGCACCCCCTCCCCCCCTCCACCCGTTACCTGGGAAGGGGCATCATATTTCCACTTGATCTGGAATGCAAATCCCTATGATAGAGATGAGACCATAAAAAGACTTTTATGGTTTCTTTAATAAAATCTTTAAAGAGGAGGATTTTGAGGGCAATTGTTTTTTTGATATCTCGGGTAACGGAAGTGAATGGAAAATAAGCGAGATGTACATATGTATATGTAAAGTATTTATATAAAACTGCCTTTATTTTTACCACTGTAAAATTTCTTTTTCGCTTCAATATACCTGCTTCAGTTAGTGAGTAAGCCATTACTGTGTAAAAATGAAAGTTTGCCTGCATATCACAGTTAAATATATATATATATATATCATATATATATATATATTGCTATTATATATATATATATATATATATATGTTATATATATGATATATATATATATAATATATATATGCATATATATATATATATAGATATGTATATATTATATATATAATATTCTATATAATATTATAAAATATATTATATATAATTAATAATTTATATATATATATATTATAACTAATATTATTATATAATATATATATATTATATCTATATCACTATTATATATATATATATATATATAATATATATATAGATATAGATATATATGTATATGTATATATATAGATATATATATATATATATATATATATATATATATATATATATATGCATATATATAACAAAGTTAAACACTGTATCCGTGTACTAGAATATTATGTTGCAGGAAGCCCACTAAAATTTGGAAAAATTGAAAGTTTTTTTTAATGCTTTCAGAGAGTACATTTTCTCCCTCTTTCAGAAAGAATTTTTTTTCCAAATCTTAGTGGGCTTCCTACAACATAATAATATATATATATATATAATATATATAGTATAAAAAGGACAGAGAGAGAGAGAGATAAAAGAGAGAGAGAGAGAAGAGAGAGAGAGAGAGAGAGAGGAGAGAGAGAGAGACTTAACACATTCCTCTCACATTTTCATACATTCAAATAACGTAGGTCACCTAATGCACACTGCATCTTTTTCGAGAGCGCCATCACCATCAGTGGCTCTGGGAAGGGTAACCCATCCTCCCCCCACCGCCTACCCTCCTTAGTCGAAGGAGATTCCATTAAAAGGAGAACGGATGGGGGTTGGAGGAGATATTGGGGTGCGGGGGAGGGGTGGCGTAGAAGGATTTGGGTGGGAATCTTCTGCCCGAGGGCAAGACGATGCTGATGTCAGTCTAGTGTCGACTGATGAGGTCTCTCAGTATCGGACATCGTTCATGAATGGCTGGCTCATTGGAGACATCTCGCTGCTAAGACAACCCGAGTGGCTCTTTTTGAAGCCGGAACTGAATGAAACGCTTTCTCTATTTTTTTTTCCTTCTTCTTATCTGTCCTTGTGTTTTCTTGTCATTAAATTCTTATTTGTCTTATCATCCCATTCCTATTCTCGTTATTCATGATGTCTATTATCATTCAATAACTACAGAAAAAAAGTTGTTTCTTTATTCAATTCTTAGCTTTTCTTTATCATCATAGAAGTCCTTTTTTTTGACATTAAATTTTCATTTTGTCGTAGAAACCATTTTTTATTTCATTCTTACTTTCTCTTATCGTTTCATTCCCGTTCTCTGTTCTTGTCAATAAACCCTTATTGTCTATTATCACTGAATTTCTATCCTCATTTTTAGTTTGATTTCGGTTACTATTCAAAAACTACTGAAAACAATTAATAATCATCCTATGGATTCTATCTGATTTAATTACTATTTTCCATATTTTTAGATTATTATTTACCTTAATCATTTAATTGCTATTTTTTCTCTTTCTATTATAATTCAATAACTATAAAAAATTTCCTACTTCCATAATTATAAAAGATACCTATCTAATGGCGTGTGCTATAAAAAACAGGCACTAAAAATAAAACATAGCCATTTACATAAGGACAAAGGGCTGACTTAAATTTTAATGAGTTTAATTTATGAAAAAAATTTTACTTTTAACTTATGCATCTCCCAACCACACTTTACATAATCGGGTATATACACTATATTTTTTATCGTTATCCTATATATATATATATATATATATATATATATATATATATATATATATATATACCCAACTACACACACACACATATAGATATAGAATATATATATATATACATATATATATATATATATATATATATATATATATTATGTATGTATCATATGAATAATTATCACATCACCGTGATTCATATAGATCATTCGAGCTACAAATGTCCTTTAATATCTAATTCGCTCTACCTCGGAATTGATATATTTTCATATGTGTACCGAAGGGGAATTTTTAGTTGATAATAATTTCGTCCCCTATGGGATCGAACCACCGTCCCCATCCCTTAGTGGGGACTGGTGGGGTCCCTGAGACCCCCAGTGAGTCTTTGGTATGACATCTCTTTCGCTATCTACTAAAAAATGCCCATATGCGATTAATTTTATCATTGGTGGTTTATAAATATTCACAAGTGTTAATAGCATAGGATAATCAATTTTAAGGGAATGACAGCTAAAAATATACCTCTGGGGTCTATTTTGTTTTGGTGCAATTCTAAAAACTGTGTTTTCTAAGCTTAGAGCACTCTGCTAATTCAGGAAGAAATGTTACATGTGACAACTTCTTTACAGATTTTAGCCTTGCTCTAGAACTACTGAACAAGAATATTACTCTATTGGGAACACTTAGGAAAAATAATCAGCAAATATCCCTATCATTTCAAGCATCGCGGTATCGCAAAGTGCAATCAACAAAGTTTGGCTTCAGCAAACATCACAATCTTATGATATGCAGTTATGTCAAGAAGATCAATGAGGCAGTAATTTTACTGAGCACAATGCATTATGACAATAATATACAAGAAGATGAACCTTTTAAACCCGATATGATTTTGGACTACAATGCAACAAAAGGTGCGGTTGATACCTTAGACCTCTTAGTCAATTACTATGCATGTAAAAGAATCACCAATAGATGGCCTTTGGTTATTTTTTACTGGATGATTGATGTTGCAGGATATAATGCTGCTGTATGTTTCATGGAAAAAAATTCTAATGTCTATACTGGAAACCAAAAGCGCAGGAATTTTGTCTCTGACTTAGCTGAACAGCTTTGTAAGCCACAGATCCAGCGGCGTTTCAGAGATTTACGAGCTAATTTCCCAAGGCATATAATTCAATGTATGAAAGCCTTCATGAGTAAGGAAGACACAGCACTACCCTCTACAACCCAGCTCCAAGAAACCAGGAAAAGGCGTTGTTCCAAGTGTCCGAAGAAGCTGGACA
>NC_061090.1:65591458-65601458 GCF_015104395.2 Macrobrachium nipponense | reverse complement strand
TTTTTTTCTTTCATGTTTTTCGTGCTGTTTTTTAACAAGAATGTGCATTATATAAATAACTTCATGATGCATAATCATACACACAACCTTACGCTAAATATACGTGTATATATATATATACTATTATATCATATATATATTACTATTATATATATATATATATATATATGTATATATATAGTATATATATATATATATATATATATATAGTATTATATATATATAGTATATATATATATATAATAATATTATTATAAGTACCACATTAAAGTATTCTTTAAATCGCATATATGCTGTTCTTTCCGACTTCCATATTTGCTGCTTACAGTTAGTTTATTATATATATATATATATATATATATATATATATATATATATATATATATATATATATATATATATATATATATATATCAACATACGCACATAATCAAACACATTTATACACGCGTGATTCCTAGCATGTACTTCTTGTTTAGTCAATAATACCAGTCCTTTAGGGTCGTTATAAAACTTGGTCTGAATAAAAAGTTTTTAACATTAATACAAAAATAAAATTTTTCCAATACTTCTCCATTCTCCTCCTCATGCCTTTCACTGTATTATTACGTCTTGCCTTATGTTGAAGGAGAATGTAATGCAGAGAAAGAAGTCCTTTTGCAACAACAAGATTTAAAAGACTTCACAATGCATTTTATTTCGTCCGATGAATGACCGAGTCAGCTGAAGATTATCCGAAGTCCATTTTTCCAGCAACAAAAGAGTTGGGACAAAGGAGTATTTTAATGCGACAATGACTGAATATCTTTCAGGTAACAAAGACTCGAGTTCATTTCTTTCACGTAACAAAGACTCAGGACGATATCTTTCACGTAACAAAGACTCGAGTTCATTTCTTTCACGTACAAAACCTCAATACGATATCTTTCACGTAACAAAGACTCAAGATGATATTTTTCACGTAACAAAAACTCAAGACGACATCTTTCACGCAACAAAGACTCAGTTGAGTCTTTGTTATGTGAAAGATGTCACCTTGATTCCTTGTTAAATGAGAGATATCTTCTTGTGTCTTTTGTCGCGTGAAAGATATCTTCCTGAGTCTTTGTTAAATGAGATTTTTCACAAAACAAAGACTCATTACAATACCTCTCAAGTAACAAAACCTAAATAAAGAAAATAAAAATAAATAAACATGAAATTTTAAAACCTTAATATCAAAACAGGGTATGAATATACTGAAGAACCAAATGAAAACGGAAATGAACCTCAATTACTTGCCTCTAAATCTTTCGAGAAACTGGAGATGGGAACTTTGCTCAAATTGATTTTAGGAGGAATATCCTCATTACTTTACGATTTATCTGAATGTCCAGCTATGTTCATATCAAGTTTCAGGATGCCTGACACATGACTATTCAAATGAATGCTCTAATTTAGCGAAGAATTGTAAGTAGCACGGAATTATTTTCTTTTTATTCAGTTTTTATTTTCATTTTTGCACATTTGATAGGTATTAGTACGTAACAAACTTTAAATATTTTCTCTACCTGTAGCGCTGTTGCTACAAAAATATAATGTAAAAGTCAGAAATGAATTCAGTCATTAATTTCTTTTGAATATCTTTAGTTTTCAAAGCACATTTTCAAATAATTTGGGGGCGTTTATAGACCTTTAAGAAACAGTACAAATTTCAATAGGTATTGGTGGAAAGCATTTATAATTATATATATATATATATATATATATATATATATATATATATATATATATATATGTGTGTGTGTGTGTGTGTGTGTGTGTGTGTGTGTGTGTGTTGTGTGTGTGTATGTGCATATGTTGATTTCGACAAGTAGACGGAGTCGCCATGATCCCCACTAGGGGTCCTCTTTGCAAATATGTACATGGCCACCGTCGAAGAAAGGACCTTTAGAGACCATCAAAAACCTAGGATTTATGGGCGGTACATCGACGATATATTCGTCACAATAAAAGGACCTGACGATGCCAGAAAGCTAGCAGATGCTCTGAAAAGAAACTCAGTGCTCAACTTCACCACAGAGCACAGCCAGCAGAAGACTTTGCCATTTCTTGATGTCCTGGTAAAACACAAGAAGGACAGTTTAAGACGACCGTTTATACGAAAGCAACAAACGCTGGCCGTTGCTTGAACGCACGCGGGGAATGCCTGGACGCATACAAAAAGTCTGTCGTGAGTGCGTATGTCAACAGAGCCTTCACAAACAGCGCATCATGGAGAGACATACATAACAAACTCGATCGAATTCTCCAACTGCTGGCAAACAACGGCTATGCAGATCAAATTATCGAAGCAGCAATAAAAAAGAAAATGGACGAATTTTACCAACCCAACACGATGACGAAAAACGAGGAGAACTTGATTATTTACCATCGTGTACATTATGGGTCTGCATACAAAGAGGATTGCTGCACACTACGCGGGATAATAAACAGAGGCGTAACCCCAAAAGCCCCTTACCATAAAATAAGCCTCAGGATATATAGTAAGCCCAACCTTGTAGCAGCCTTAATAATGAAGAACAGCACCGCTCCGGGGGGGACCGAAGGAGATGTGCACGAATGTGGTTTACAAATTTACTTTTCCAGAGGAGGTGTGTAAACCTCACAGCCAAAACTACATCGGGCACACTACAACGACCCTTCGGAGACGTCTGCTGGCTCACAGAAATCAAGGGGCCATCCGTCAACATTACATAGATGTTCACGACAGGAAGCCATCTCTACAAGAGCTCATAGAAGGCACCCAGGTCGTGCACAGAGAAGACAACTACGGTCGCCTCTTAATGACGGAAGCGGTGAGCATCGCTATTCAGAAGCCGACCTTGAACGTCCAACAAGAATCGGACCATATACTCCCCTCCAGCAGGAGAAGGAATACGCAAGCCAACAGGGACCAGACAGCGCACCCCAATCCACCGAGAACATCGCGCCCCTTGGAAGACATGAGAAGACCCAGCGTCAGCGAAAGTCAAGCAACATCCTTGCTCAGGTCGCTGAGACCCCGCCCAACACGAATCAGCAGCCGTTAACCAACGTAGACCATTTGGGGACACACACACACACACACACACACACACACACACACACGCTCACTCACTCAAATTTAAATCATACACATTTATGTATAAACAGAAATTATCTCTTGTCCCTTTATGCATGCTATAAAATATATACATATATTTTTATTCCTGTATTTAGATTTCTATATTCATTTCCATTCCCGTATGCAATTTTGTAATTTTTATCTAAAACCAACATGTAACATATTAAATTTTAGACATACATTTAAGGAAACTCTAGCACATGGCATTGTATTTTGAATATTTATTTAACCACTGTTTAAACTTTCACTCTTATTGTCACAGTACATATGTCCTTATGTTCTTTGTATCCAAAACAACGCCCTTAAGCTGTTAATCCCTAGACTAACCAGTACCCATACCTCAAGGTCATACCTCCCACACGATGAAATAAATAGGCCGAAAGGTCAGACTGTAAGTCAGTAGTCGCTTGATAATGCCATAAGGCGAAACAGCTTTCATGAAAAAATTCAATAAATGGAAGAAGGAAGTCTGCGTATTTTTCACCAGAAATTGACGAACGAGAATCGGAAAAAACTTCGTCGGTATGAAGATACCTGCAAGAAACTTATTGATGCCACTAAAGCAATTGCTTTTAACGAAAATTGTATTACAGAAAAACTATGCCCTAAAAGTATATATATATATATATATATATATATATATATATATATATATTATATATATATATATATATATATATATATATATATATATATAGACATGAATAAATATAATGTGACTGTGTTCGTGTAATACTACAGAAAATCATTTGTTCCAGACTACGGAAAAAAATTCCTAAAAAAAAAGGAAAAAAACGAAACCTCTGAAATATCCCGTCATTGTAATAAAATTGTTGAAAAATAAAATTCTCCGGCGCCTTTCGCTACCTAGGGTTTAAACAAACCCCTTTAACGATTTTTGCCTTATTTTTCTCTTCTGGACAAACTAGCAAGTAATGGCGGAAGAAAGCTCTATCCTGGAAAAGCGTTATTGGTTAATCTGCAATGCAGAATTAGTTGTAATTTTCTTTGATCGGGTCATGAAATATATCACGAATCTACTTTTTGACATCAACCTTTGTCCGCACTAATGGCAATATCCACTACTTGTATTGGAATTATACAGAATTTAAGCCAAGCGCTAGGACGTATTGAGGTCACCCAGCCCTGAAATGGAAACTGACAGGGGAAGAAAGTCTGACAGGTGTAACAGGAGGAAAACCTCGCAGTTGCACTATTAATAAATTGTAAGCAAATGGTAGAATGTTAGATGGAAGAAAGAGAATATGAACGGAGGTACAGTAAAAGGAATGAAAAGGGTTGCGCCTAAGGGCCCAAGGGACGCTGCAAGGAACCTTAAGAAACGCCTACAGTGCACCACTTGAGATGCACTGACAGGACTACCGCCGCCGCCCTCCCCCCCTACGGCTTCTACTTATTGTATTGTTGAATTCCGTGTATTCGAAATAAATACTGAATAGATAGCTATCACAAGGTATAAAACGACTCGAAGATGATAAAAAAGAAATTTGCGAAATGCTAAACGTATTTTGCATTTTATAAACTAATATGCAAATTAATATTGTATCATGAAGCACTTGAAAAGAGATAATTGTTGTGCCTTCTTCAGGCTGCTTCTTAATGGGAAAAAAACACAATTCATTTTTATAGGTTCCCGACAATATATATCAGAAATTGGAGACAATGTGAAAATAGATTTTAATGGAAATATGATTAAACTCATGAAAGCCGTAAAAAAATCTAGGGGCTTATTTTGACAGATATTTGACGTTTGAAACGCATATAGATGAAATTTATAAGAAAGTGATGGGTACTTTAATTTATTTAAATAGAGTAAAAAATTCATTTGATTCTTCTACGCGTAAAGTAGTTGTTCAGTCGCTGGTTATGAGTATAATCAACTTCTGTTTAAGAATTTAGGGAGTAACTGACCCTACACAAATGAAAAGGGTTCAAAAACTTCAAAACTTTGCCGCCCGAGTGGCTGTTGGTAATGTAAAAAAACATGACCACATATCCCCTTACCTCAAAAAATTAGAATGGTTAAAGATAAAAGACAAATATACCATAGATATCTGTAATCTGGCATTCAAAACAACACGAAAAATAATTCCTGAATGGTTATATAATTTTCCAGCAGTACACGTAACACAGTTAACGGGGTTTCTACTCGACAGCAGGAAAATCTGTATGTAGAAAGGGCGACAACAGAGATAGGCTCCCACCAGTTTAGTATTCGAGGTCCAGCATTATGCAATGAAGTACCTGGCAAAATTAAACAAAAATCCTCTCTCGCTGCTTTTAACGCACACTTAAAGAAACTAATTTTAAATGGTTCCGATTAATGTAAGTTTTACTGAACGTTATGCTTAATTGTCATATTAAAAGTGCTTTTGAAGGCACTTCTGTACTTTTATAGACATTGGAATTAGTTTTAGATAACAATTATGGATAAGATGGCTTTTATTTACAAATTAAGATATCCTTAGTCCTTTATAATCTAGTATGCTTATTTGTTTTACTTTGTGTTATTTTAATACTATTTGTACATGACTTGTTTCTAACACAATTTATATGGTCTATGACAATGTATTTTAATATTCAAGAAGAATAATTTTCACTCATTATATTTTAAGTAATTACTTTCTAATTTTATGATATTCTTTTATTATTGGTGAATTTTATTAATCACTGAAGTTTTAGTCTATTTGTTGATTCTTAAATAAACTTTTGTATGTCTAAAATAACAAATATTATAACTATTTGTAAGATGATTTTACCAATTGTAGTTTTATATTTTATGAATACCCAATGTAAATATTGGAAATAAAGAATTATTATTATTATTTTATTTATTTATTTTTTTTATTTTTTTTTTTTTTGCTCTATCACAGTCCTCCAATTCGACAGGGTGGTATTTAAAGTGTGGGGTTCCGGGTTGCATCCTGCCTCCTTAGGAGTCCATCACTTTTCTTACTATGTGCGCCGTTTCTAGGATCACACTCTTCTGCATCAGTCCTGGAGCTACTTCAGCCTCTAGTTTTTCTAGATTCCTTTTCAGGGATCTTGGGATCATACCTAGTGTTCCTATGATTATGGGTAAAATTTCCATTGGCATATCTCATATCCTTCTTATTTCTATTTTCAGATCTTGATACTTATCCATTTTTTCCCTCTCTTTCTCTTCAACTCTGGTGTCCCATGGTATTGCAACATCAATGAGTGATACTTTCTTCTTGATTTTGTCAATCAACGTCACGTCTGGTCTGTTTGCACGTATCACCCTATCCGTTCTGATACCATAGTCCCAGAGGATCTTTGCCTGATCGTTTTCTATCACTCCTTCAGGTTGGTGCTTGTACCACTTATTACTGCAAGGTAGCTGATGTTTCTTGCACAGGCTCCAGTGGAGGGTTTTTGCCATTGAATCATGCCTCTTTTTGTACTGGTTCTGTGCAAGTGCCAGACATTCGCTTGCTATGTGGTTTATTGTTTCATTTTATGTATTGCACTTCCTACATATGGGAGAGATGTTATTTCCGTCTATCGTTCTTTGAACATATCTGGTTCTTAGGGCCTGATCTTGTGCCGCTGTTATCATTCCTTCAGTTTCCTTCTTTAGCTCTCCCCTCTGTAGCCATTGCCATGTGTCATCGCTGGCTAGTTCTTTAGTCTGTCTCCTGTATTGTCCGTGCATTGGTTTGTTGTGCCAGTCCTCTGTTCTGTTTGTCATTTTCCTGTCTCTGTATATTTCTGGGTCTTCGTCTACTTTTATTAGTCCTTCTTCCCATGCACTCTTTAGCCACTCGTCTTCACTGGTTTTCAGATATTGCCCCAGTGCTCTGTTCTCGATGTTGACGCAGTCCTCTATGCTTAGTAGTCCTCTCCCTCCTTCCTTTCGTGTTATGTATAGTCTGTCCGTATTTGCTCTTGGGTGTAGTGCTTTGTGTATTGTCATATGTTTGCTGGTTTTCTGATCTATGCTGCGGAGTTCTGCCTTCGTCCATTCCACTATTCCTGCGCTGTATCTGATTACTGGCATTGCCCATGTGTTTATGGCTTTTATCATATTTCCGCCATTGAGTTTTGACTTGAGTAGCACCTTGAGTCTCTGCATATATTCTTTCCTGATCGTGTCCTTCATATCTTGGTGTTTTATATCCCCTCCTTCCATTATTCCCAGGTATTTGTATCCTGTCTCATCTATGTGTTTGATTTTGCTCCCATCTGGTAGCTTTATCCCTTCAGTTCTTGTTACTTTGCCCTTTTGTATGTTGACTAAGGCGCATTTTTCTATTCCAAACGCCATCCTGATGTCCCCAGATACAATCCTTAAAGACTGGATCAGGGTATCTATATCATTGATGCTCTTACCATACAGCTTGATGCTGTCCATGAACATCAGATGGTTAATTCTGTTGCCTCTTTTCTTGAGTTGGTACCCGGCATCCATCTTCTGTAGTACCTTAGTCATGGGAATCATGGCTACTACGAAGAGTAGTGGGGACAGTGAGTCGCCCTGGAAGATCCCTCTCCTGATATTAACCTCTGCTAGTCTTATTCCAGAGCTTGTAAGTATTGTATTCCAGTTGCGCATTGTATTTTTGAGGAAGCTGATGGTATTTTCCTCTGCCCCATATATTTTCAGGCATTCTATTAGCCATGTGTGTGATATCATGTCAAAGGCTTTCTTATAGTCTATCCATGCCATGCTTAGGTTGGTTTTCCTACTCCTACTGTTCTTCATTACCATTTTGTCTATCAGGAGCTGGTCTTTTGTGCCCCTACACTTCCTTCTGCAGCCTTTCTGTTGGTGGGGGATGGTGTTTGTCTCCTCTAGGTAGTTGTATAGCCTTTCACTGATGATACCTGTCAGTAACTTCCACATTATTGGTAGGCAGGTGATAGGCCTGTAGTTACTGGCTATATTTCCCTTACTTTTGTCTTTTTGTACTAATGATGTCGTTCCTGTGGTCATCCATTTGGGTGCATGGTGATTTGAGATACAATGCTGGAGTTGTTCTGCTATTCGTGGGTGTAGTGCATTGAAGTTTTTGAGCCAGTATCCATGGACTTCATCGGGACCTGGGGCTTTCCAGTTTGGCATTTTCTTTAGTTGGTGTCTGACTGTGTCTGTCGTGATCTCTGTGAATCTTTGTTTTATTCCCCCTGTTTCTTCTTCCTTGACTTCCTGGAGCCATGTTGCATGTTTGTTGTGTGATACCGGATTGCTCCATATGTTTTCCCAGTCTCTTACTTGGTTCGGCATCAGGAATTTCTTGGTGGTTGTCTTCCCCTCTTAGTTGGCTGTATAGTCTTTTCTGGTTAGTTCCGAATAGTTTGTTCTGTTGGTATCCCTTATTCCTGTTCATGTACCGTTGGATCTTATGTGCTTTGGCCTTGAGCCTCTGTTTTACATCTTCTATTGTGTTGTTTAGTCCCCTCTCTTGTACTTTGTATTTCATGTTGAGTTCCTCCCTTGTTTTCTTGCTTCTTAGCCTTTTTTCTGCCATCTCTTTCAGTTTACTCAAGTCAGATCTCATCACCATGATTTGCTTTTCCAGGCGCCTTTTCCAAGGAGGTTGCTGTTTTGGTTTCTGTTGGGTTGGTTGTGCTGATGGTGTTGGTGTTCGTATCCCCATCAGTTCTGCTACTAATCTTGCTCCTGCATATGCCAAGTTATTTGTTTCTGTGATACTGGTGGTGTGTATTATGCCCATTATTTCATTGACCTCACTTGTTTTCTCCCTTAATTTCTTGGCGTTGTAGGCTTTCATGGAGGGGATCTTTGTTCTCACTGTATCTGGCTCCCTCCATTGTCTAATCTTTTCAACCCATTCTGTCCTCTCTGTTACTTCGTCGGTGTTTCTTCGTGTGTCGTTGTTTGGTACCTCATCATCCCTGTCGTCTTCTGTGGCATCGTCTCTCAGTTCGTCTTCGTGTAATTCGTTGTCGTGTGACATTTCCCTTTCCAGTTCGTCTCTTTCTGTTGGGGAGAGCCAGTTCTTTTTCTTTATGTTCCTTACTTGGTCTGCCAGCCTCTGCTCTATTTTGGGGGTGTTATTCCTCTCATTCCAGATGTTGACCAACCTTCTTCTATATCCTCTCACCGTCGGGTTGCTTCTGATGTATCATCTCAATATTTCCTTATTTTCTTCTCTTGTCCATTTCTTCCTTTGGTTTTCTTCTGTAGCTCCAATCTCAGGCTGTTGGTTACTGTCGTTGTGGTGGTCAGTTGCTGGATGACGACCTCCAAGTACCTGACCGTCTTCCCCTTTAATTGGGTTGAATACCTGGCTGCCGGACGAAGCTCCTCTGTCGCCAGAGGTTCCATTTACGTCGTTGTCGTTTATTCCTTCATTTTTTTCCATCATTGCTGAGTTTTGCTATTTAACCCATAGCTGGACCCTACCCCATCAGGGATTGGTACTCATTTACAGCTGAGTAGACTGAGGAAATTATGGTAAAGATCCTTTCCCAAGGAATCAACGCCGAGGAGAGCGGTCACCCATCCAACGACTGACCAGCCCCAATATTGCTTAACCAGTCGATCGACGGCCTAACCCACTCTGCCTCGGCGCCACAACATTATTATTATTATTATTATTATTATTATTATTATTATTATTATTATTATTATTATTATTAGCCCGATGGTGAAAAGAAATCACTGAAATATTTTTCTCTTACTATAATGAACCCTTATCACTGAGGGGTAATCAGGGAGGTTAACGATTGAGTTTCAAGATTGTGGATACCTAACATCACACGAAAAGCGATGAATAATATCATACGTGAATTTAATGAATAACACCACGCGTAAACCAACTGAATAACATTTCAACCTCGATTGGG
>NC_061090.1:65586458-65588958 GCF_015104395.2 Macrobrachium nipponense | reverse complement strand
CATATATATGTATATATATATATATATATATATATATATATATATAAAATATATATATATATATATATATATATAATGCATACCTTTGTGTATGTGTACGTGTGTATTCATACTTTACTATCCATACTTGAGCCACTCTGTACCTAAAAACATTTTCTTCTAGACCAAAATAAATGCATTTTGACAAGTACCAACTCAGAAACAGCAAATTCTATTGTTTAATATAAAAAAAACTAGATTATGATTATGTATCTTCCATCCAGAAAATTTTCTCTCCTCTCTTCGAAAAACAAAATATTCTGTGGTCCCCTCTGGCATTCTGCAACTAATTTCCCAAGTTTTATAAGACAGAGTTATCGCCTCAAAAGAATCCCTCTGAAGTTTGTCCAGTGTTTTATGTTTTGGAAGATTGTCTCCTCATTCTTTTGGCTCTCTCTCTCTCTCTCTCTCTCTCTCTCTCTCTCTCTCTCTCTCTCTCTCTCTCTCTCTCTCTCTCTAGTATAAAAGGTTGCTGTTTTCCAGCGCATTGTGACAGAAAAAGGATAAAGTAATAATTTGTCCATTAGGATATAAAAATTATTTATATTTTTTTTACTATCACAGTCCTCCAATTCGACTGGGTGGTATTTATAGTGTGGGGTTCCGGGTTGCATCCTGCCTCCTTAGGAGTCCATCACTTTTCTTACTGTGTGTGCCGTTTCTAGGATCACACACTTCTGCATGAGTCCTAGAGCTACTTCGGCCTCTAGTTTTTCCAGATTCCTTTTCAGGGATCTTGGGATCGTGCCCAGTGTTCCTATGATTATGGGTACGATTTCCACTGGCATATCCCATATCTTTCTTACTTCTGTTTTCAGGTCTTGATACTTATCCATTTTTTCCTTTCTCTTCAACTCTGGTGTCCCATGGTATTGCCACATCAATGAGTGATACTTTCTTCTTGATTTTGTCAATCAACGTCACGTCTGGTCTATTTGCATGTATCACTCTATCTGTTCTGATACCATAGTCCCAGAGGATCTTTGCCTGATCGTTTTCTACCACTCCTTCAGGTTGGTGCTCGTACCACTTATTAATGCAAGGTAACTGGTGTTTCTTGCACAGGCTCCAGTGGAGGGCTTTTGCTACTGAATCATGCCTCTTTTTGTACTGGTTTCTGTGCAAGTGCCGGACATTCGCTTGCTATGTGGTTTATTGTTTCATTTTTCGTATTGCACTTCCTACATATGGGAGAGATGTTATTTCCATCTTTCGTTCTTTGAACATATCTGGTTCTTAGGGCCTGATCTTGTGCCGCTGTTATCATTCCTTCAGTTTCCTTCTTGAGCTCTCCCCTAGCAGCCATTGCCACGTGCCATTGCTCGCTATTTCTTTAGTCTGTCTCATGTATTGTCCGTTCATTGCTTTGTTGTACCATTCCTCTGTTCTGCTTGTCATTCTCCTGTCTCTGTATATTTCTCGGTCTTCGTCTAATTTTATCAGTCCTTCTTCCTATGCACTCTTGAGCCACTCGTCTTCATTGGTTTTCATATATTGCTCCAATGCTCTGTTCTCGATGTTGACTCAGTCTTCTATGCTTAGTAGTCCCCTCCCTCCTACCTTTCGTATTATGTATAGTCTGTCGGTATTTGCTCTTGGGTGTAGTGCTCTGTGTATTGTCATGTTTCCTCGTTTCTTAGTCTACGCTGCAGAGTTCTGCCTTCGTCCATTCCACTATTCCTGCGCTGTATCTGATTACTGGCATTGACCATGTGTTTATGGCTTTTATCATATTTCCGCCGTTGAGTTTTGACTTGAGTATCGCCTTGAGTCTCTGCATATATTCTTTCCTGATCGTGTCCTTCATCTCTTGGTGCTTTATATCCCCTCCTTCCATTATTCCCAGGTATTTGTATCCCATCTTATCTATGTGTTTGATGTTGTTCACATCTGGTAGCTTTATCCCTTCAGTCCTTGTTACTTTGCCCTTTTGTATGGTGACTAAGGCACATTTTTCTATTCCAAACACCATCTTGATGTCCCCAGATACAATCCTTACAGTCTGGATTAGGGTATCTATTTCCTTGATGCTCTTACCATACAACTTGATGTCGTCCATGAACATCAGATGGTTAATTCTGTTGCCTCTTTTCTTGAGTTGGTACCCAGCATCCATCTTCTGCAGTACTTTTGTCATGGGAATCATGGCTACTACGAAGAGTAGTGGGGACAGTGAGTCGCCCTGGAAGATCCCTCTCCTGATATTAACCTCTGCTAGTCTTATTCCAGAGCTTGCAAGTATTGCATTCCAGTTGCGCATTGTATTTTTGAGGAAGCTGATGGTATTTTCCTCTGCCCCATATATTTTCAGGCATTTTATTAGCCATGTGTGTGGTATATTGTCGAAGGCTTTCTTATAGTCTATCCATAACATGCTTACGCTGGTTTTCCTTCTACTGTAGGTAGTTGTATAGCCTTTCACTGATGATACCTGATAGTAACTTTCACATTATTGGTAGGT
>NC_061090.1:65573958-65576458 GCF_015104395.2 Macrobrachium nipponense | reverse complement strand
GTAACCGCTCGTGCTCAAGAGAGAGAGAGAGAGAGAGAGATATGCCCACCTGGTGGAATAATAGCTCTTTCGTAAGCCACTAATAACACACATAAGCGTTTACAGTGCATAGTGACAACTGACAGTTATAGGCAGGGCAATAAACAAAACATTATAGCCCCGTGATATGACGCTATACAGGGATGGTTATAGCGTAGATAGTCATAGTTAAATTTGGATTGCGCTGTTAAGGAATATACCAGGATATTCTTCTTTAGTTTGAGCACGTTGCTGCTAGGATACTTGAATTTTGCTAGAATACTTAAACGTTGGTAGGGTGCTTAGACTTTGACAACATACTAAAATTTTGGTGATATACTTAAATATTAGTAGGATTCTCAAACTTGAGAAGAATACTTAAACGTTGGTAAGATACTAGGATTCTAAAACGTTGATAGGATACTTAAACTTTGACAAGATGCTTAAATTTTGGTAGGATACTTAAGCGTTAGGATTCTTACACGTTGGTAGGACACTCAAACTTTGCTAGGATTCTTAAACGTTGATAGGATACTTAAACTTTGACGAGATACTTAAATTTTGGTAAGATAATTGAACGTCATTAAGATGCGTAAATGTATGTAGAGGATATTCAAACTTTGATAGGATACTTGAACGTTGCCAGGATTCTTAAAACGTTGAGTTTTGACAAAAGACTTAAATTTTTGTAATATACCTAAACGTTGGTAGGTTACTTATACTTTGCTAAGATACTTGAACGTTGGTAGGGTAATTATACTTTATTAAAATACTTGAGTATTGGTAGGATACTTATAATTTACTAGGATACTTGAAAGTTGGTAGATACTTAAATGTTGCTAGGATACTTAAACGTTGGTAGGATACTTATACTTTACTAGGTTACTTGAACGTTGGTAGATTACTTAAATGTTGCTAGGATACTTAAACGTTCGTAGGATACTTGAACGTTGGTAGAGTATTTAAACATTGCTATGATACTTAAACATTGCTAGGATATTTAAACGTTGCTAGGATACTTAAACAATGGTAGGATACTTAATGCTAGGATAATTATACTTTGCAAAGAAACTTAGACGTAACTTGACAAATAGCAATCAATTTTTCGAAAACCTGAATAATATTAATTATTGTTAGAAAGTTCTAGTTATCACAAAATATATATTCAAAACTTATGTAGCACATTAGACACTGAGAAGCTTCCCGACCATACAAGAATTACCTGAGCAAAATTAGATAGAAGTTTATATTCCATGAAAAGGAATTTACCAAAAACAAAAAGATCAAATCTAATAAATAAAACGCGATGAGCATAATAGCCAGAAAAACCAAAAGATATTGGACGCACCAGCAAACGTTGGAAGCACAGAGTAGTTTGTAGGCTTACTCCTCGAGTAAGCGAGATTAGTATAGCTGCAATGGACGTCAGCAGTGCATGATATCTGAACAATCGCAAATATGAACTTCAAAAATTAGGAATTAAATTTTTCCTAATTATCCACTAAGAGTGGATAATTAGTTTCAAAATTCTCTCTCTCTCTCTCTCTCTCTCTCTCTCTCTGAAAAATGCGAATGGTTATGTCAGTAAAATTTTGTCGGGCCAAGAGAGAATTTCTTTAAACCTTCGGTTGGAATCACGATCGCAGAGCAATTCCATCGCCGAAGGAAGCAGATTGTTAAGCCGTCTTTTTACTGCCTTTGCAATAACCATTACTGGGGTTGGTGGTGTGCTGAGTCTGTCTCTCTCTCTCTCTCTATACATATATATATATATATATATATATATATATATATATATATATATATATATATATATATATATATTCTCTCTCTCTCTCTCCACTCATCATATATATATATATATTATATATATATATAATATATATATATATATATAAATAAATATATATATATATATATATATATATATATATATATATATAGATATATATTATATATATATATATATATACAGGCCGTGCAGGTATATCACATACGACCATTCAGAAAACCGCAGACAACCACATCAGGAGGAAGAACATTTATCAATGCAGAGACGTTTCGCACGTACAATGTGCATCTTCAGTCTGTTGAGATATAAAACATATACATATTAACAGTAAATAAAAGTAGGATTCTTATTATACAAGTAAAAATTTATACAAGACTGAAATTAGCTTAAAATTTACAAAATGGATATATTATATATATATATATATATATATATATATATATATATATATATATATATATATATAATGAATACTTATCACATCACCACGCCGTGGTTTCATATAAATCATTCGAGCTTCAAATGTCCTTTAATATCTAATTCGCTCTACCTCGGAATTGATATATGTACCGAAAGGGAAATTTTTAGTTGGTAATAATTTCGTCCCCCCATGGGATCGAACCACCGTCCAGTGGACGGGAAACGAAATCAGAAACGGACAGTGACGCTGGCCGACTCGATAGCTTCACT
>NC_061090.1:65546458-65558958 GCF_015104395.2 Macrobrachium nipponense | reverse complement strand
CTCTCTCTTCGTAAGTGATGACATAAGGGTAAATACGGAGATATTATATAAAATATTAGAGAAAATAGTGGATAAATATATACCGAAGAAGAAAAGTAAACATCAGTCATGCATACCAAGAGACAGAAGGATCTTGTTCCAGAAAATCAGAAAGTGGAAAAAAGGTCTTGCAAAAGAAAAAGAAAAAAATGCATGGAAAGTTGTAGAACTAAAAAGTAAGATAGAAAATGCAGCACAAAAGATTATACAATCAAAAGAAAATGAAAAACGGGACTTGGAAGAAAAAAACCCTAATAAATATCAAGCAAAACCCCAAACTATTATACTCATACGCAAAAAGATGAATAAAAGAAGAATAGAAATAGGCCCTCTAAGAATTGAAGGAGATTAACGAATGAAAAACAAAAAAAGGTAAAATTGCAACATACTGGCAGAACGATATAAGAGAGAATTCACCCCTAGAATAGATAATGAAGATAATGATATAGAAGTAAGGGACGAAAATAGTGAATATTTAGCTGACATAGAAATTATTGAAGCTGATATTGTGCAGGCAATTAATGAAATTAAAAATGGAGCTGCTGCAGGGCCTGATGGAGTTCCTGCTATTTTGTTAAAGAAAGTAGTTCATTCTATCGCAAAGCCACTTGCAATATTATTAAGACAAAGTGTAGATACAGGCAAGATTTATGATGAGCACAAATTAGCATATATCACCCCTACTTTCAAAAGTGGTTCAAGACTAGAGGCAATTAATTATAGGCCTGTGAGTCTAACATTGCATATTATGAAAGTGTATGAAAGGGTAATGAAGAAAAATATTATGAAACATTTAATAAAAAATAATTTGTTTAATATAGGACAACACGGCTTCGTACCCGGAAAAAGTACACAAACCCAACTGTTAGTCCACCGTGAGAACATATTCAAAAATATGAAAAGCGGAAATGAAACAGATGTGGTTTATCTAGACTTTGCAAAAGCTTTTGACAAAGTAGACCATAATATATTAGCGAAGAAAATTAGAAAACACAATATCGTGGATAAAGTAGGAAGATGGTTAAAAGAATTTTTAAACAACAGAAAACAGATAGTTATTGCAAACGATGAGAAATCGGATGAAACCAAGGTAATATCCGGTGTGCCACAAGGTACGGTGTTAGCTGCAATACTGTTTGTTATTATGATTGAAGACATAGACAGTAATGTTAAGGATTCGGTAGTGAGTAGTTTCGCAGATGACACAAGAATAGGTAGAGAAATTACTTGTGATGAAGATAGGAACGCTCTACAAAGAGACCTTAACAAAGTATATGATTGGGCAGAGGTAAATAGGATGGTATTTAACTCTGATAAATTTGAATCAATAAATTATGGAGACAGAGAAGGAAAGCTATATGCATATAGGGGACCTAATAATGAGACAATCACAAATAAGGAAGCAGTTAAAGACCTTGGTGTGATGATGAATAGGAACATGTTATGCAATGATCAAATAGCAATTCTTTTGGCAAAATGTAAAGCAAAAATGGGAATGTTGTTACGGCACTTCAAAACAAGAAAAGCTGAACACATGATTATGCTTTATAAAACATATGTTCGTAGTCCACTTGAATATTGCAATATGATATGGTACCCACACTATCAAAAGGATATTGCACAAATAGAGAGTGTACAAAGGTCCTTTACAGCTAGAAGAGAAGAAGTTAAGGACCTTGACTACTGGGAAAGACTACAATCCTTAAAATTATATAGTCTAGAAAGGAGAAGAGAACGCTACATGATAATTCAGGCATGGAAACAGATAGAAGGAATAACAGAAAACATCATGGAACTAAAAATATCAGAAAGAGCAAGCAGAGGTAGATTAATAGTGCCCAAAACTATACCAGGAAAAATAAGGAAAGCACACAGGACATTAATCCACTACGCACCAGCATTGATAATGCAGCGTCTATTCAATGCGTTGCCAGCTCATCTGAGGAATATATCTAAACTGCATCCCAGACCATCCAAGATTGGAAGATGCAAAATATACCGGAAGATGTACTAGCAACTCTCTGGTAGACATTAGAGGTGCCTCACACTGAGGGACCTGGGGCAACCCGAACGAACTGTAAGGTCTGTAAGCTAAGGTCTCTCTCTCTCTCTCTTTCTTATTTTGAATTTAAAATATATCGTGAAAAACATTTCTGTATATTAACAAATTCCATCTCTCTCTCTCTCTCTCTCTCTCTCTCTCTCTCTCTCAGCGGAAGTATACGCAGCAAGATATTCAGTATCTACCACAATCCGCTTTGTTTTCAAACATACATCATTATTTTGGCCAATCAAAAGAACACTCACCATCTCTATGGCGTAACAAATATGTTTTTGCTCTGATAAGTCCGCTGTGTTCACGTTTTCTCCAATCATTGAAGAGTAATTAGGGATCTTTTCTTTTAGATGAGTTGCAGCGAAGAATCTGATTGGGAAATGGATCCCTGCTTGTATCTGTTTTATTTCATTTCATTTCTTCCTCTCATGCACCTTGGAAAGATACGCGAATTTGCATTTCGTTACCACCTCGTCAAAAGACGTGTTATGATTGTACATAGTTGTATGTGGGTGAGATTATTATTTTTATTAATTAGAAGGAAGAAGACCGTCTTTGAGGTCAGTTTTGTTGAATAAAATGGCTGCTTGATGGAAACTGGTTTTATACCGAGTTAGATTAATTTCTCTTATAATTCGCTACTCCCGCACGTTAATACTGTTGATCAATAATTGACCAATGTTCATATTTTGATGGATATATACTGCGTATTTCTTATGGTTGAAATTCCTTATTTGAATATTACAGCAGCCTACTGAAACCTTGGTTGTAAGTCGGTATCATTATTATTATTATTATTATTATTATTATTATTATTATTATTATTATTATTATTAATAATAATTTCCACTGGCATATCCATCTTATTGCTATTTTCAGGTCTTGATACTTATCATTTCTTTTTCCTTTTCTTTCTCAACTAGTCTGGTTTATTGCAACATCAATGAGTGATACTTTCTTCTTGGTTTTGTCAATCGTCACGTCTGGTCTGTTTGCACGTATCACCTTATCTGTTGTGTTGTTATTATATATATATATTTTATTATTATTATTATTATATTATTATTATATTATTATTATTATGGTAAAAAGAATAGCAGCATCAACGAAATTGATTTTATACAAGATCTTTTCAATTCATTTTGGAAATTTTTTTAAAAAATTAATTCCACCGATGCCGTTTAAAAGAGGGTCAACTTTCTTTATATTATTATTACTATAATTATTATTATCAATCAGATGATAAACCATATTTGTATGGAACATGGCCACAATAGGGGCCATTGACTTGATATTCAAGCTTTCCAAAGAATATGATGTTCACTTTGAAAGAATTAACAGTAGTTATTAGTAAATGCAGAACGATATAAATAGCTTAATTAAGGAATTACGCACTCGCGCACAAATCCACACACTCAGCCACACACACAGGCACCCACACAAACAAAATATGTTTGTGCGCGGCCGCGTACCTCCTATACCATATATGCCAACACGGCGTAATTCATTCGGACTCGCATCTCGCCTAGAGGAGACACTGAGCAATACTAAAGTCTTGGCGACGAAGAGGCGCTTGGTTTTCCATTAGGTTCTTTTCCGGTTCCCTAATTTATTTACGTAACAAAAAGGATAGTCAGTCTCTCTCTCTCTCTCTCTCTCTCTGGCAGAAACAAAAGAGCCTCTCCTCCTCCCCTCCCCTCCCCTCTTTTTTTTCTAATGTAACGTCATGTTTCTGAATGGCCATTTTACGTATCTTTTTTTTTTTACATTTAAATTTACATTGTTTTTTTTAAGTAATCGTGTTGTTACTGAATGGCACTTTTACGTAATTCTTTTTTTTTTCGGGGGGTGGGGGGTTGGATGTGCCGGGGTGCGGAGGAGGGATCTTAATTTACATTGGCGGTTTTCTTTTTTTAAAGAAACAAGGGACTTTGAAATTTTCTTTCATCGTAAAAAACCATTTGCTGAATTATGCCTAGGTTTAAAAGGAGAAGGAAATTATGAGAGAGAGAGTGAAGAGAATGGACACGACGAGAGAGAGAGAGGAGCGAAGAGGAGATTTAAATAATCTCTTATATCTAATCAAATCTGTAAAAAAAACTGCTTGAACGAAATCATATATTACTTCTGTTCCAGATTCTCCCGATTTCAGTTTTTAGTTTCCTGTAAAAGAAAAAAAATACTTTTGAGATGGTTATTTGTCTTTCCGTCGGCACTTATTCTCTCCGACCTCAGATCTCAAAGACTACTGTATCCAGAGGGCTGCAAATTGGTATGTCAATAAACCACCCTATAATCATCAGCCATAACAAATTGCAGCCCTCTGGCGTCAGTAGCTTTTAATTCATTTATGGTTAAAGTTAGCCACGATCGTGCCTTTGGCTCTGCAACAACACATGCTACTACGGCTGGCTTGAGAGATTCGTGGGCCGCGGCTCATACAGCATATATTAAAGGCTACATTTTCAAAACCCTCTAGACAGACTGTTTTTCGTTATCCTGATATCAATACCGACTAAATTGTCTAATAATTAGTCCTGAGTACCGCGTACGGTCCATTGTGGTGGGAAAGTATAATTGGGTTTTAATGAAATCAAGTCTACCTTGTACCACTTAGGTTAGTTGCATTGCCACATCATTATATAAGTAGAATGTCCATTATCTCACAGACTACCACACTACTACAGTACTGAAGGAAATGAAAAGTAGACTGCCGCCAGAATTCATTAGGAAAGAAATGTTAGGACTTTGCATCCTTCTTAGATATGTTGGATGACTCTTTTTGTTCTAGATTTTTCCTTTTTTATGACTTCGGGAGTGGTCGACAAATCGTGGCAATAATTGATTTTCATTGAGCTGCATTTACTTTTTTTATTTCGTAAAAAGAGCCATTTCTTAAACTATACATAATCCATATGTGTTTGGTATGTATGTATGTAGGTATGTATGTATGAATGTATATAGACACATGCACACACACATGCACACACACACACACACACACACATATATATAATATATATATATATATATATATATGATATATATATATATATATATATATATATATATATAGATATATATATATATATATATATATTATATACATACTATATATATATATCTATAATATCATATATATATATATATATATATATATATATATAATATTCAGTTGTATTCCACATAGGAAAATGAAAAAAGGTATATCTCAGAAAATGCCCAACAGTTTCGTCCTCCAATGGACCTCTTCTTGGAGCGTTTATTAAGGAAAGAGATAAAGTTTACAGTGCATGCGGCCAAGAAAGGCCTAAAATGTTTTTAAACATACAGTTACCAAAAACTAGCAGTTTGAGCTACAAACTATTCAGCAGTAAAATAACAATAAAAACAAGAATAGCAGTTGAGCAAATGAAAAATACCAAAATATCTAACGAGGTAATACATCCATTTGAAACAGCATAACATACAGTACATATTAACAAGCCTATACTATATGATAGTTAATGGATAACATTATCCAATTTGTACTGACGTTTCATGACAGTAAGATAAAAGGATCTAATTTATACAAACCAGGCGATAAATTAAAATTTTTTTCCTTTGCTGTGAACAATGCAAGCTGTCTCTATCAAATTTCTTTCAATAAAACCTGTGCTCTTAAACAAAATCTTTGACCCGAGCCAGTCAATCGGTGCATTACATAAACTACTAATACGAGCAATGCTTTATGTGTTCATAGTAGTTTATGTAATGCACCGATTGACTGGCTCGGGTCAAAGATTTTGTTTAAGAGCACAGGTTTTATTGAAAGAAATTTGATAGAGACAGCTTGCATTGTTCACAGCAAAGGAAAAAATTTTAATTTATCGCCTGGTTTGTATCTCTTTCCTTAATAAACGCTCCAAGAAGAGGTCCATTGGAGGACGAAACTGTTGGGCATTTTCTGAGATATACCTTTTTTCATTTTCCTATGTGGAATACAACTGAATTACTATATCTTCGTGCCTAAGAAGATTACCAGTACTATTATAATATTGTGTGTGAGAGAGAGAGAGAGAAAGAAGAGAGAGAGAGAGAGAGAGAGAGAGAGAGAGAGAGAGAGAGAGAGAGAGAGAAGGCTTCTTCCGATGCCATAAAAAGGAAAGTTTGGAAAACCCACATTATTTATTTCTTATGACAGCGCTCATCCTGATTTACTCCAGCTATTCCTTTGTCTTTTATGAGGCCATTATATTTTATGTGTGTGTGTATATATATAATATATCATATATATATTATTTATATATATATATATATATATATATATATATATATATATATCGCCTCTCATTATACTCTCCAAACACGATGTTCCCCAGCAGGACATCAATAATCAATTCACCAAATGCGTATTATCTCAATATTCCCCGAGTACTGTTGCTTGTATGTTTAATGCACAAACAATGCCATCAAATTTCGATCTTGCACCTTCTGCTCTGCCTAGACAGTCTCTTTGAATCCTTAAGCGTTCGTTCTGGTCACGGGGAACTGTAATTAACAAATGCAGCCTGCTGACTTGGATACATTGATACTACAGGCTGTAGGTCGTTACGTGTATGTGTGTGGTTGCTAAATAGAGTTAATATGAGTTTGTATCTCAAGGCTATCTTACATACAAGTAGTGTTATAGTGGTTGTCTCGTCACTCCAATGTTGTGAATGCCATTTCTCTGAAATTTATTATTATTATTATTATTATTATATATATTATTATTATTATATATATATATATATATATATATATATATATATATATATATATATATATATATATATATATATATTTTTTTTTTTTTTTTTTGCTCTATCACAGTCCTCCAATTCGACTGGGTGGTATTTATAGTGTGGGGTTCCGGGTTGCATCCTGCCTCCTTAGGAGTCCATCACTTTTCTTACTATGTGTGCCGTTTCTAGGATCACACTCTTCTGCATGAGTCCTGGAGCTACTTCAGCCTCTAGTTTTTCTAGATTCCTTTTCAGGGATCTTGGGATCGTGCCTAGTGCTCCTATGATTATGGGTACGATTTCCACTGGCATATCCCATATCCTTCTTATTTCTGTTTTCAGATCTTGATACTTATCCATTTTTTCCCTCTCTTTCTCTTCAACTCTGGTGTCCCATGGTATTGCGACGTCTATGAGTGATACTTTCTTCTTGATTTTGTCAATCAACGTCACGTCTGGTCTGTTTGCACGTATCACCCTATCCGTTCTGATACCATAGTCCCAGAGCATCTTTGCCTGATCGTTTTCTATCACTCCTTCAGGTTGGTGCTCGTACCACTTATTATTATAAAAAGTACTTTTTGTAATTATTATTATCATTATTATTGATATCAGTGGTAATATCAGATTTTGCCCCATTTTCTTCTAGAATCTAAATCCTGTTACCTAGAAAAGAAGAAGCATTTTAAATCAACGTGTAAGATATTCCCCCGATACCCTGGCCACAATATCCTAAAATATTACTTCACGGTGACACCTGTTATAATTTCCTCTTCCAATTATCCTTCCTTATTCCCTCTCTCTCTCTCTCTCTCTCTCTCTCTCTCTCCTCTCTCTCTCCTCTCTCTCTCTCTCTCTCTCGGCCGGTCGGTAAGTTCTTCCATATATATAAGGCAGTTTACGACAGCAGACGTACGCAACGCCCACATAAGTACTTTAGAACGAAATTGTTCTGAATCGGTTTAAAGGACTTACGAACGTTTGAAAAGACATTTAAACATTTAAAATACAATTGGACAAAGGCAGTGTAACCTCAGCGACGTGGCGCGTCTGATTTTGAAACGAATTATAAGTTGCCATTAACAGCGAACTTCCAAATACATTTTAAGCCGGATCATTTTCATAATGCCTTGTGAGCACCTCGGCTTTCAAGGGAGAGTTCGACTCCTGTTACAAAGTCTCTCTCTCTCTCTCTCTCTCTCTCTCTCTCTCTCTCTCTCTCACACACACACACACACACACACACAAACACACCTTCCCACGTCTCGTTATCTGATTGCAATTTTAGTTTTACGAAGGACTTAAATATTCGCTAATGTTATTCGCTTTACATTTGGTGGAATTCCACCAACTGATCTTAACGCCCCGTGGAATAAGATTTTAATATGAAAATATACGATTTTCTTAAGCATCAATACAAAGGCGTACATTACAACTCCCAGCCTCACATGATCTTATATTAGCTAAGACTGACTGACTGATTCACGGCTGCTAAAACTGGCGATATCAACATTGGATAAGAAACTAAAAGGTATCTGCTTCGTCTAACGTATCTCGTTCTTGTTCAAGAGTAGACTTCCATTGTTTTAATTATGACCCCCACTTTTCCTTTTAAATATATGTCAAAGGTCGAACACATTATGTCCTGTAACACTGTCCAGTTCCACCATTACTTATTGTTATTCTTTTTTTCTAATTTCTAATTTACATGGAAAAATTATAGCTACTCATATCTGAGAGTGATTCAGTGAATATTTATTATTATCATTATCTTCCTGGTTTTTTTTTTCTTCTTTTGAATAGTTGTTTTCTACACGAGGAACCCAACCTGTTCTGTTTCAATATTTTTCTCAACAAAGTCATAATGCTGTTAACTTTGAAGTAAAATAAAATGTCGTTCCACAGTTACCAAGAAGTCAGGTAACCAAGAATTAATATCTCTGACATATACTAGAAAGTATTGAAGAGCTCGCCTTCCATTATTGTGAATACCTACTAGCCTCCCTGCTTGATTTTAAATAGATACCGAGTCTTGCTTTCACATCAATCGTTTTGTTTGATAAATTGCAATTGATAGATTGAGTTACTGATATTAAAAAATATAGACTGTAAAGCCAAGCACAGTGACACTTTCAGCCGTTCATGCTTATGCGAGTAAAAAAATAAATAAAAAAAGGAAATAAAAAGTAATTAGAATGCTTGGACAGAAAGACGGAAGAAAGCGCCGGGGATGAAAGTTAAGCAAAGTAAAAGGCTAAGGAGGTTAATATTAAGGCTGCAAACCTTTAACAACGCATGCAGGACACCACGGGAGGTGCACTGAAGGCACTCGCCCCACCCTACTAGGCCCCTTACTGAGTGCTGTTGATAGATGAGAGTTCTTTAATACGTGAACAATATTAGTGTTTATCTGCAAAAACTTTCACAAGTAAAAAATGGAAAGGAGATTTCCTCAGAATTTAATATGCCCCTAGGGAAGAAAGGTCACGTTTTCTCAAATGACAGATTGCTATATGCATGACTGACGTCTAAATAGACCGTAAGAGAAAACTTGTCTTTTACAATATCCTAAATATCAGAGCTAGGAAAAATGATTAAAGTTTTTCGTTTACTCGGGGAGTAAGCCTACAAACTACTTTGCTGTTGTTGTTCTTGTTGGGAGGATAGGAAAGGTCTAAGGAAGGGGCGTAAGAGGGTCTGAAAAGGGAGTTTTGCGTTGTTAAAGATACAGGAATTATAGAATAGGATATTTATAATATATTTATTTGAATGAAAATGTAAAAAAACTAATAATGTGCATGTTAAACAGTAGAGAAAAATTTTTTTCTAAAAAATATAGCGTATTTATCTTAATTTTCGTTGGTGAAAGAAGGCTCTATTTGACCGTGGATTTTAACAAGTTTTAATGTACGTTACAAAATTGGGGTAAAATCTCTACAACTTATGCGTGAGGGGAAAAGCTAGCACGCATTCCGTGTAAGGTGGAGGCCGGATGACGTCTTGTTTTACAAGGATAGATTTTCAGTGCCTTTATTTCCACAGCAATAATTATAAGCTTTATTCGGCTACTTCACTTGTCCCTTTATTTTCACAGCAGTTATAAGGTTTATTGGCATAAATGTAATTGATCGTATTCCCATAAAATTTATGAGGCTTGTTTAATCTCTCTCTCTCTCTCTCTCTCACACACACACACACACACACACACATCTTTGCGAACTGGTAGGGCAGTTAACTCATAAATAGACGAACTCTCTCTCTCTCTCTCTCTCTCTCTCTCTCTCTCTCTCTCTCTCTGAGACAAAAGTCACTGGACGTGAATGATATTGCCGAAGCAATGCATCACTTAAGCCAAGCGCACACGGAAGAAAAATAAAAACGCTATACCAATTCTCCTTTCAAAATTCGAGGAATCATATTCGTTTACGAAGGAGCTTTTCCTTCTTTCTTTCTTTCTTTTTTCGTTAATCTGAACCGTATCATGATTCCGCTGAAGACGAGACTTTCAATTATTGTGTTGTCGTGCCGAGTAAAAAAAAGGAGAAAAAATAAAACCAGGACGTTTCGGCAGACTGCATGCAATTGATTGGAAAAACTTGTTCGACAGACGATCTTTGTTAGGGAGGATGAGAAGGGCCCCCGGATTTTGCAGGATTTGAGTTGGTACGTTAGTGATTTGAGTTGGTACGTTAGTGATTTGAGTTGGTAGTGTTGATTTGAGTTTGGTACCTTTGTGATTTGAGTTGGTACCTTAGTAATTTGAGTTGGTACTGTAATGATTTGAGTCTGGTACGTTAAAGAATTTGAGTTAGTACGTTGATAATGTGAGTTTAGTACGTTGATAATTTCAGTTGGTACAGTGATGATTTGAGTTTGGTACGTTAAAGATTTTAGGTTGGTACGTTGATGATATAAGTTTGGTACGTTAATGATTTGAGTTGGTACGCTGATATTTTGTGTTGGTACGTTGATGATTTGTGTTGGTACAGTGGTGATTTCATTTTGGCACGTTGACGACTTGAGTTTGGTACGTTGATTATTTGAGTTGGTACAGTGATGATTAGAGTTGGTACGTTGATGAATTGTGGATCTATTAGTGTGATAACCAATATATGGAGTTATCAGTGGGACTGCCAAAGGAGGTACGGTAAAAGGAATGAAAGGGGTTGCAGCTAGGGACTGAAGGGGACGCTGCAAAGAAATCTTAGTAATGACTACAGTGTACCACGTGACGGGGATTAAACATAATATGATTAAATTGTGAACTCTGTATATTTCACGAAACAAATACGCAGATGAGAAAGAGCAAATACACAGAGGGAAGCAACAAATACACAGCGGGGAAAGAGCAAATACACAGAGGGAAGCAACAAATACACAGCGGGGAAAGAGCAAATACACAGAGGGAAGCAGCAAATTCACAGATGGAAACAGCAAATACACAAATGGCAACAACAAATGCACAGTGGGAAACAACGAAGGGATCCAAATGAACAGAGGGAGCTAAGAAACAGAGAGGGAAACAACAAAATACACGGAAGGCAACAAAAGCTATGCGGAGAGAAACAACAAACGCAAACTCAGAAACAAATGCACAGAGGAAACTAAGAAATACAGAGAGGGAAACTCCAAACAACAAAATACACAAAGGGGGAAAAATTAATATGCATAGGGAAACAACAAGTGCACAGGGGGGGAGAAACAACATATGCTCACACCCTAATGACAATCGGGAAACCTGATATCGTCGTTCTCCAAGATGCAGGAGTCACCTGGCATACCTACATCATCCGGGCATTCCCGGGAAGCAGGTGGACGGGAAATGAGTGCCATCTGAGTGCCATTTCCCTGAGACAAGTGCTGCTGACGGAGTTGAATGAAGGCTGTTTTACGACGCCGAGAAAATTGCCTGCAGACCATAAATGAGTATGGAAGGAGCTTCTTCACTCATTAAACAGAATTAAAATGGCCCTTCTTTATTAGACAGAAAATTGACTTTTTTTTTCTTTTACTTCACAAGAAGATCATAATAATCTGATTCATGGTGTGCGACCCAACAGCTATATAATTATCTTGAAGTTATATATATTATACATCCGTATTATTATTATTATTATTATTATTATTATTATTATTATTATTATTATTATTATTATTATTATTATTATTATTGCAAACCTCTCCCCAATTACAGAAATTCGTGAAGTCTCCTCACAAAGGTTCGTGTTAAATGAACCTTGGATTTAAAGGTTCGAGATTTTAACCACCTCATGTGTGTGTGTGTGTATGTGTGTGTGAGAGAGAGAGAGTGAGAGAGAGAGGGAAACTTTGTTTGTAACACTCCTACAACATCGTAGCACGGCTGCACTCATCCTACCTCGTTATGCAATAATGCAGCATCATTATCGACGGCCCTCTTTGTTCACCGTTGTTAGGGTGCGAGAAGGAAGGAATGCATTGCATATCCTTGTGAAGGGAATTACGTCCAGGAAAGGGGCTTCCAAACCTTATTACCTGCTGCTAAACTTCCTGACAGCCGAAATTATCTCACGCAAATGGAGAGGGTCTCGGAGGATAGAAATGACATCGACACATTATTGCAGTGCAATGGCATAACGCAAATAACACAACGACAAAGG
>NC_061090.1:65538958-65541458 GCF_015104395.2 Macrobrachium nipponense | reverse complement strand
TCTTATTTGCATATCTCTCCAGTGAGGGGCGCAAAAATACACCGAAAAATGGCTACTTGAAAACCGTTTACGGTTGTCAGGTTGCAATTTTCTCGGCGAATTTTTCTCAACTGCCGGAATTTGAACGGAGTTTTGCATATGTTTCAAGAAAAAGAGAAGGTATCGGTGTGTTATCAGCCTTCATTAGCGGCTATGCGCGTACTTATACGCTTGAGATTTCCGTATTTCATTAAATTTTCTCGCCAGAAAACACACGAAAGAACGTTTACGAAAAAGAAAATGGAGAGAAAAAAGATAGCTATTGAAATTCTTCGACTCACTTGTAAGTTACTTAGAAGTTTATATTGAAATAGAATCTATGACTTTAAGTGACTCATTTCTGTGACTTGAGATTCAAGAAATATAGAAAAAGCTATTTTTTTAAACAGCTGCCTGTGTAGGCTTTGCAAAGACCCAATTAGCATATCAAAAGAAGATCTGGACATTGCAAATTCTTACAGACTTATCTCATTTTCATGACCTATCAATCGCAATAGACAATTTAATACACTGTATTTACAATCGCATATTACCTCGTTAATTGAACTATATCAATTGAGTAAAAAATTTATTTTATATAAGGCATTATAAAATATATTTCTCTACAGTTATCTGCAAAATAACAACGGAAGAAAATAGAATTTAGTGTCCCGCTCTCTCACTTTTTAAAGTGATGGCAAATTTAATGCAATAAATTTGCTAATAAACTTAATCGTATATCATTACTTAGTGACCGTGTTTCCATACTCTCTTCCATATTTCCTCTGAAGAAATTTGTCTAGATTTCTGTGCAACATCTCTAATAATAACAATAATAATAATAATAGAAACAGTTTTCGAAACAAATGATTCTATTATTAAGACAATAAAAATTTATTCTAGCAATAATAATAAAAATAATAATTACAATAATAATAATAATAATAATAATAATAATAATAATAATAATAATAATAATAATAATAATAATAATAATATCAAAAGACCCCTATAATGCTAATAACATGTATTCACGTCTAACAATAAATATCGGCGTGTTACTGGCAGATTGCAGTAAACTAGAAAATTAATTATTATTAATTTTCTATTTAATATTATTATTAATAATAATAATAATAATAATAATAATAATAAAAATAATGATGATGAGAATAATAATAATAATTAATAATAATAATAATAATACTGTTAAAAAGAATGGCAGAATTAAGCGAGTTGATTTTATATATTGTTTTATCTATTTTCCTTACAATTCGCTTCTCAGGCTCAGCGATGCTTCTAAGTAACTGGCCAATATTCATATTGGGAATTTTCAACAAATTATAAATGCTGAAGGCAATCTTTTATTAGAACAGGATATCAGGTCCAGGTCAAACAGGGGTCGTCGTCAGTGCCGGTATTATTCCGTAAGCGTAGTTCAGTTCGGGCCAGGGTCGTCTTCGGTTTAAGGGCTGGTATTGGTGCTGGTATAGCTGGTATCACGTGACGCTTCGACCTTCTCGCAGGTCATCTTCGGAAGAGTCGGTTGAAGAGACTGTAGCAAAAAGTCGGTGGGGCGGTATTTATAGTGGCTCGGACCTAGAGTTGCATTCTCATTGGTCGGGCCGGGATGATATGATTCCTGCTACGGCAGGAATTCCTGTCGTTCATCCCCAGGCACACTACTGTGGCGCTCGCACGAGAGAATCCTCGAGACCTTCGAGGCGAGATCCTCGACTTCGCCCAAGACCGGCCCGACCAATGAGAATGCAACCCTAGGTCTGAGCCCCACAGACTTTCTTGCTCATACGGGCTGCTCTACGAGCAAGAGCCCGTGCTGGCACAAGGCCAGCTTAATCTTAATCTTAAACAACATTTCTTGCTACAGTCTCTTCAACCGACTCGTCCGAAGATGACCTGCGAGAAGGTCGAAACGTCACGTGATACCAGCTATACCAGCACCAATACCAGCCCTTAAACCGAAGACGACCCTGGCCCGAACTGAACTACGCTTACGGAATAATACCGGCACTGACGACGACCCCTGTTTGACCTGGACCTGATATCCTGTTCTAATAAAAGATTGCCTTCAGCATTTATAATTTGTTGAAAATTCCCAATATGAATATTGGCCAGTTACTCAGAAACATCGCTGAGCCTGAGAAGCGAATTGTAAGGAAAATAGAAAAAGCAATATATAAAATCAACTCGCTTAATTCTGCCATCCTTTTTAACAGCATTATTATTATTATTATTATTATTATCGTTTATCGCTAGAATAATTTGTTATTGGTTGAATAATAGAAAAGTATGTTTACAACTGATTTTAATAATAATAATAATAATAATATTCAAGGAAAACTCATATTCACATGAGTCAATAAAATGGGAAGTAAATCCTCAGTAGTATAACTGCTAGATTTTCTGTGTGTATGTGTGTTTTTTTTAAACAAAATCAAACAAGCATGCTACTATGAATTTA
>NC_061090.1:65526458-65528958 GCF_015104395.2 Macrobrachium nipponense | reverse complement strand
TATATATATATATATATTCTATATATATATTATATATATATATATTATATATATATATTAATATATATCACTATATATATATATATATATATATATATATATATATTCTATATATATATATATATATATATGCATATATATATATATATATATATATATATATATGTATATATATTATATATATATGATATATATATATATATATATATATATATATACATATATATATATATATATATAAACTAATATCCCACTAGAACTGAAATCCCTTTTCAGAAGTACATCTGTATATGACATAAAATCTGACAGCAGGGTTTAACTTCATAAAACTTACTTATTTTTTTATTTATCTGTTCATTTATTTATTTATTTGAAATCTTGACCTCATTGACATGGTGTCATGTCAATAAGAGGTAACCTTTTTCAAAGCATAATATGTGAGATGTCCCCCAGTGTTGAAAAAAATACATAAATAAAAAAAAATAAACAAGGACATGGCTTCCACAGATGTCCTCAGCAGTACCAAAAAAGATCAAATGAAGACATGATGTCCCCAGGGACATGAACTCGGGTCAATGTTTACCTTCGGAGGAGAAGAAGATATAAATGGAACTACCCCGACGGAAGAATTAGTCGAATTCATTTCACAGAAAAATTCGGAAGATGTCTAAAAAACATATATATATATATATATATATATATATATATATATATATATATATATATATATATATATATATATATATATATATATATATATACATATATATATATATATTTGGTCGCTGTTTTACCGAAACTATCTCAAAACAGGAGATATGTGTTTCGCCACTCACTTTGCCTTTTGCAGACAAGAAACAAATAACCTTTTTAATTTTAAATTAAAAAGCAAATCCAAAATTTTTTTAATTAAAACAAAAAGCAAATAACAAAATATTATATTTTAAACATTGTTCTAACTGCAATTATATTATCTCAAACACGAGATATATATGTAGTAAATAATAGGAAATTACGTAAATCGGGAGATGTACATTTAGTAAATATTTTTCTACAGAAATAAACTTAAAAAGGAGATATTTTTTCAAAACACCAATTTTCGCCACGTCTTGTTCAATTATTCCTAACACTTTCCATTAATTTTAGATGTATCTTAATAAACGCAAGTTAGTTTCGAGTTCCCCATGAACTCTGCTTAATTGAAAATGGTATTATAATTAATAACATTACCCCAGACTGTCGAAGAGAGATAAGGAAATAATTAAAAGAGAGAGAGAGAGAGAGAGAGAGAGAGAGAGGAGATTGGTTTAAGGTCACCAGAAATGGCGTCGCAACATCTAAGGAAAGAGAGAGAGAGAGAGAGAGAGAGAGAGAGAGAGAGAGAGAGAAATTTAAGTCGTCACCATAAATAGTTTCACAATACCAAAGAGAGAGAGAGAGAGAGAGAGAGGAGAGAGAGAGAGACTGACTGCATTTTCACCTTTAATCTATAAAACCCAATTAAGCTTTTGCTTTGAATACCTGAACCTGGTCCTTTCTATAACCCGACATGAAATGAACCTTTGGAAAAAAAAAGGGGCGATTCATCTATTGTCAAAATGATTGATTGATACTCCGTCATAATTTGTTGTCAAGACTAAAAGGTTAAAAGAGACCAGTTTGTGATTTATGTTCACTCTGCTCGTATCATACATACGTTATTAGGACGTGGGCGGCTTAGCAAGAGAATTAACGACTTGAAAAGTCTATTATTGTTATTATTATATTTTGCGGACTATTCTGAGGGGCTCTTTACAAATCCATTTAATTCCTGAAGACGATTTGACCTCACCTGAAAGGGTCTATATAATACGAACCATGAATACGTCTACTCAAAAGACCATCTTATGACCTTGCGGGTATGTTATTAAACATGCACTCTGTATTCCTGGTGTTTATATATATATATATATATATATATATATATAATATATATATATATATATATATATATATATATATATATATATATATATATATATATATATGTATATACTTATATTTATTTCTAAAAACAAGTATAAATATATGTGTATATATATATATATATATATATATATATATATATATATATATATATATATATATATATATATATATATACATACACACACGTATACTACAGACATACATCGTCAGCATTTTCGTAATGGAGACACACACACTAACCTGAAAAAAAAAGAAGACACACAATCCCTCCTATTATTCCTGCTACAAAATTCAGCGAGGAAACGCCCCTTAAACGTTTCAGAAGATGGAGAATATATAATGAATATAATGACTGGGAACACTCCAACCGTCACACACCCCGCGCGTTTAAAACATCATTGAGGGGAAGTTCATAATATATGCAACGTTTCCTTCTCAGAGTCATCATATGCTGAATCTTAATGAGTTGCAGCTGGAGTATGGCGAGGAGGTTATTGATTAGAGGCGATTTCATTCATTATCAATGGTGAAT
>NC_061090.1:65496458-65508958 GCF_015104395.2 Macrobrachium nipponense | reverse complement strand
GAGACCGACCAACTTGCCTGAGGACCGATGGCTATCTGCCAACACAGTTGACTCTACAGAAGGACTGCAGACTCAACTGACCCAGATTATGACAAGCATAAACACACTGATGCCACAAGCACAGGACAGTACGCATCGTGACATCACTGTGTTCGTCCAGTACTTGACTCAACGCTTGGAGTAAGTGCCTCGATGATACCAGAAGCCGTTCTCCGAGCAAGTCACCAGGCTTTGTCACAGTTTGGAGGGACCCGAGGAAGAGGATGCCATGACGAAAGAGGCCATGGCTCGTGGGGGTTGTTCCCACTGGATGCCCCCACGAGTTGATAAAGAAACGCAGACCAAACCCGGAACTTCGACAGCTTCTGCAGTGCAACCGGTTCGGGGATCACCACACCAGTGGTTCGCGTCTCAACCCCAACCAGTGTTCTTTTATGATCCCCACCTTCAACAGCAGTAGGTATCTCATCAGGTGTACTCGACACAGGCAACACGGGTAGCGACACCGTCATTCTTCCCCAGTGGACGTTTGACACCACTAAACTTCTCTCCTCGGCCTTCCACTTCTTCGCTGTCGCCGTTGGTCAACAGTCTCTTGGGAGACTTGCGGCCCCCTACCCCTGGCGCCAGTATTTCGACACCGAAACCTACTGCCTCAGAGGATCCACCCACCTACGACTTGACCATCTCTCCAGGTGGCAAGGAGGACATTGAACCCGAATCAATGGAGTGACTGTCAACAATTTGTAAATAAATAAATAGAATGTTATTTTTAATAATAAATTGTATTTTAGTTATTTTCTTAATATTCAATGATTTGGTAAGTTTTATGTCATAATTTTTCTTTTTGTAATAAATATGTTGAAATACTGACTTCCATTTACATTCTCCTTATTGATGTTTAATTTATGTCATGACAATATATATGAGATGATTGGGTGAAGTGAAATTGAATGTGAAAAAGCATGGCCATAAAGAATAATAACCTTGAAGAAGTATAACAGGAAATATAAAATGAAATATATGTGAAATATGAAATTACTGAAATGAATACAAACTTCGGAATAAAATAAACCTTTGAACTATAAAAAATGCAATTGAATAATGAAAGAGCATGGCCATAAAGAATAATAACATGAAGAAATGAAAAAGAAATCTTAACATGAAATATGATATATGAAATATGAAATAAATAGAACTCGGAAAATAACCTAAACTATAAAATGAAATGTAACATGAAATAAATATGGCCATTAAATGATATAATAACATACAAGGTAACGAACAAAAATATAATATAGAGAACATGATCAAATTAACATGAACACATACAAATATGATAATGAAACAGTAATTAACATTGACTGGACATAGTTATTAACATGGGAACAATGGAAAATCAGTACCATACTAAAGACATATTGACCTCAGTTGATAGAGAGTTTTTCCCAACTAATTATTATTATTATTATTATTATTATTATTATTATTATTATTATTATTATTATTATTATTATTATTATTATTATTATTATTATTATCATTTTAAAAATTATGGCAATGGCCAAACAAGCGCTGGGACCAACGAGGTCGTTCGACGTTGAAAGGGAAATTGAGGGTAAAATGGCTTGAAAGATGTAACGGGAGGAAAACCTCAGAGCAGTTGCACTATGAAATAGTTAGAAGGTGGAGAGTAAGTTGGAGGAAGGAAAATGTGAATGGAGGTACGATAAAAGGAATGAAATGGGTTGTAACTAATGCACAAAGTGCACCGCATCAGGTGCAATGATGGCACTAACCAACCACCCCCCCCCTCCCCCACACAAATAAGCATGGACGTTAAAATGAATTTACTTTGCCCCAAGGGATGATCAGATCTACACCCATGGGTATTTTAGACTGAAAGGAAGTGAAAGGTATCCCACTGCGTACATACAAACACCTTTTCAGGATACTCTGGGTGATTGGTGAATGTCTACTTATCTCCAGAAGTTAATTATCAATCTGTCATACCCGATGAATTTATTCTTTGATGTTGAAATGTCTTGTTGATGAAATCATGAGTTCTTTGATTTATTGTTTTAAATGAATTTGTCCTTTGATCTCGAAATGTTTTGTTGTTGATAAAATCATGAGCTCTGATTTATTGTTTTAAATCAATTTGACCTTTGATATAGAAATGTCTTGATTTTCACAAGATCATGATGATTTCGAAATGTCTTGATATTGATAAAATCATGATCATGAGTTCTTTGATTTCAAAATGTCTTGATATTGATAAAATCATGAGTTCTCTGATGTATTGTTTTAAATCCACTTCTCCTTTTGATATGGAAATGTCATGATTTTGATAAAATCATGAGTTTTTTTTATTTATTACTTTAAATCAATTTCTGCTAGATCTTTAACTCTATCAATGATTCTGGCTGCTTTTAGATTTTTCGCTTACTCGGGGAGTAAGATTACAAACTACTTCGTTGTTGTTGTTGGGGTGGGGCCAGTTAGGAAAGGTCTATAGAAGAGCCTAAACAGATATGAAAAAATGTTTCGCGTTGAGCTAAAGATACAGGAATTTTAGGATAGGATAGTTATGATTTATTTATAAAATGAAAATGTTAAAAACAGTACAGAAAAATTATTTCATATAAAATATTGTGAGTTTATTGTAATTTTCGTTGGTTTAACCACGTTCCATTTGACCGCATATTTTAGCACGTTTTAATTTACGTTTAAAGTTTAGGAATATAATGTTTACAACTTATACGCGCCGGGAAAATCTTGCACGCTTTCAGAGTAAGATGGAGGTGGGATTACGCCTTGTTTTGTTTCATTTATTTTAACATCACTTACGACTTCTACTGTCTCAATAAAAAAACCATTACCAAAGATTCATTATCATACTAAAACTACCTAACTTTAATGCGTTCTTTTTTTCACTAGATTACTTTATATTATAAAAAATTAAACTTATTTTCTTATATCCCAATCTTGTTATAATCCCGAAGTTCTCTAAATAAATTAAGGCTAAGGATTCTGTCTCAAAGCCAATCCCATCACTTAAGATTAATTATCATACTAAGATTTCCTACCTTTAATACATTCTTACTTTCATTCGATTATTTTCAAATATTTATAAAAAATAAAAAAGGTTTTTAATCTGAATCTCTAAATAAAGAATAATTAGTTACGAATCAATAACATACTAAAAAATATACTGAACGTTATTACTTTCCGCTTTTCATTTGGTTATTTCAAAATGTTTATAAAAAAGTTTTTCATCCTAATCTAGATTTAGTTTGGATTCATTAAATTACAACAGAGGATTCTGTCTCAATGCAAATCCCATTACTAAGATTCATTAAAGTACTAAGATTTCCTAACTTTAAAACATCCATTACTAAGATTCATTAAAGTACTAAGATTTCCTAACTTTAAAACATTCTGCTTTTCACTCGATTGTTTTAAAATTTTTAGAAAAATAAAAGTTTCTTTCATCCCAATTATCATCCTAAGACTCGATAATTTCAAAGTATTTCAAGGAAATAAGTTTAATTTTTTTTATCCCAGTTATCATACAAAGGTTTCCTAACTTAAAAAAATATAGCTTTTCATGAGATAATTATAAAATCTTTAACTAACTAAGATTTCTTAAGCTTAATAAATATTGCTTTTCATTCGATTATTTTTTGAATGTTTATCAAACTACGATTTCCTAACTGTAATAAATGTCGCGTTTCATTCGATATAATTAAAACGTTGAAGGAAATAAGGTTTCTTTTTCATCCCAGCTATCATTCGAAGATTTCCTAACCTTAAAAAATATCGCTTTTCATTCGATTATCTTAAAATGTTCATAAAAATAAGAAGAATTGCTTTCATCCCAATATCGTTTTATCTCGAAGTTCCCTAATAACAGCCAAGGCCCCGAAACAGGATGAGGGTAAATACTTAAGGTTTACTGGCAAAGTTTTAAGTCCTGGAGAGTCTCAGAAATCGGAAGGATTTTGGAATGAAATCATTCTCAAACAAGGTTTAGAGCGAAGCTCCTTTTTAAGAGATGGTCCACGGTAAACCAACATGGAGGAAGTCCTTTCATAAGCTTCGGAAAATAACGTAAAAAAAATAGAAAATAAAAATAAAACACACACACACACACGAGATGGCCAATCAATCTTTGTATCTTCATGTTTGTGTTCTATACATCGTCTTCCTATTCTTTATTCGTTATAAAACTCTTTTTATTGGAAAAAAACGCACGAAATGGTCAATCAATCTTCGTATCTTCATGGTTGTGTTTTATACAGCGTTTTGCTACACTTTATTCGTTATAACTCTTTATTATTATTACAATTATTCTCTCTCTCTCTCTCTCTCTCTCTCTCTCTCTCTCTCTCTCTCTCTCTCTCTCATGTCTGCAATCTATTGCTATCGCGAGGTTGCAAATCTCTCTCTCTCTCTCTCTCTCTCTCTCTCTCTCTCTCTCTCTCTCTCATGTCTGCAATCTATTGCTATCGCGAGGTTGCAAATCTCTTCTCTCTCTCTCTCTCTCTCTCTCTCTCTCTCTCTCTCTAATGCTATTGCGAGATTGGAAATAGAATTGCCAGTGTTTTTCTCTATTTTCCATCTCTCTCTCTCTCTCTCTCTCTCTCTCTCTCTCTCTCTCTCTCTCTCTCTCCTGATCCACGCAAAACGTAACGTCGTTTCTGAGGCCATTCCCCTCAATCTTTTAAGGTTCAAAGGAAAAATCGTGAGATATTTTGGGGGTGATTTTGGTGACCGGATACGAACTGACTTTTCATGGGTCTTCACTTATCATACCAATCGACCTTTCGCTCTTTCCTTCTTATTGGCTGAATTCGGGAGAGGCCTAAGTTCGTTCCATTCCGGTGTAAAGAGGCCTGTCTTTGAATAACCCCATCCGTAAGGGTGTTTTATCTCTCTCTCTCTCTCTCTCTCTCTCTCTCTCTCTCTCTCTCCAGTCTGCAATCTACTGTTTTCTGATGTTGCTTGTGGAATGTTCAGTGTGATCTCTCTCTCTCTCTCTCTCTCTCTCTCTCTCTCTCTCTCTCTCTCTCTCGTCTTATATGTGACCTTTGAGGAGAAATAAATTGAAACTTGCAAACGGCTTATAAATGCTGATATTTTCTTTTATAATAATAAAGTGTGGCGACGTCTAACAAATAACACATTCTAATTTACTAGAGCGTTTGCCTTAATGCATGAATAGCTAGTATGATTAGACTTCCAAACATCCACCTGTTATTATTTTTTTTCTTTTCGTTTTGTGGGGGATCGGGTGATCTTCGTTCATAAGAAATCAAAATTCATATTATAATTATAATGATAGTCTTTAACATTACTCCCCAACCATACAAGAAATAATGGATGGAATCTAGAACTGAAGAGATACAACACATCCCATTGCGGGAACTTCTTTACATACAAGATATGTGACACGTGGAATAAGCTACCATCAGAAGTTGTAAACAGCAACAATGTGGAAGAGTTTAAAAGAAAGCTAGACAGAATCATTACGACACTGTGAATGCACAATAAAACCTGCTCTTACAGATAAGTGAGCACACGATGTCTCCTCGAATGGACTAACTAGTCTTTGAGACATCCTAATCCTTGAAACTTTAAATTATAAAAAAAGTACAGGTCCTGAATTGCCGGGTCGAAGTGAAGTGTAAAGTTAATTTTGCCTGTGAATCTTTAAAGCGAAGATACATGACAAAGAAAGAGGTTGGGAAGTTTCTTAAAAGTCACGAGAAACTACGAACTACGATGGACAGGAGTTGACATTTATTCTCCAGTTGCATTAAACCAGAAAAGAAAGATTAACAAAAAATTTATAATGCACCCTGACCGTCTATAAATCTCACATTTATTTTTTATTTTATTTATTTATTTATTTTTTTTTTTTTGCTAGAATAACATCGAACTAAAATATCTTGTTTGCTGTTTTCTTTTTCAAGTTTCTTCTTTAGTTTATAGCGTTCATCGGCACTTTATCTTTCCTAAACTGATCAAGTTTCCATTGTACCCAAAACTTTGTAAGTCCCGTTTATTTAAAACGTACTGAAGAGCTCTTCTATATTTTATGTCAAAAAATTACGAAAAAGAAAAAAAAAACATTGCATTAGGAAAACCTCATTCTTTCTCTCTAGTACTGAACTTTCCAGCATCCTATCTGTACAATAGGCTTTATACAAGAAGTGACAATTTATTTATATTAATAGAATGTCAGACCTTTTACTTATGCTTATGCATTACATTATGTACTCATATACATTATGTACTCATAATACTTTCTGTTCCAGGTACGGCGCCATATGACGTGTCTACAATCAACGATGGAGGTAAATTAAGAAGCCGTTTATATTCCTTATTAGCATTTACGATAATTCTATACCATGCGAAGAACACTGCTACTTGTGTGGTCAATATTCGATCTGTACTCATTAGTATTTTGCTCTTAAGATTAATGATTTTATCTTCGATCAAAAAAATAATAACAAGGTGAAGAGAATGGTTAGGCAATACGATTGTTTACACAGTTTAGTCCTTTACAAACTTATTAAGAACGCTTGATTAATATTTTCTTCTCTTGTCCAGCTTAACTTTTATAAAATTAACAAGAACATTTCCTTAAACTAAGTGCCCAATTTAAGAACAATGATTTCATTATTTTCAGATACTAACATATTTCTTTACAGTTTAATCCTTTACAAACTTATTAAGAACGCTTGATTAAGATTTTTCTGTTGTCCAGTTTAGCTCTTACAAAATTAGAAGAAATAAGACTTCCTCAAACTAAGTGCCCAATTTAAGAACAATGATTTTATTATTTTAAGATTATTATTTTTTACAGTTTAGTCCTTTACAAACTTATTAAGAACGCTTGATTAAGATTTTTCTGCTGTCCAGCTTAGCTTTTGCAAAATTAACAAGAAAATTTCATTAAACTAAGTGCTCAATTTACGAACAATGATCTTTTTTTTACCTTTTTTATCAAACAAAAACACTCACAGTTCAAAACTGTTCCCAAAAGACTGATTGGTAATTTGTGATCCTTCCGGAAAATGATGACAAATGTAATTAATATTCATTACAGGTCAAATTGATGGAAAGTCATAATTAAACATTTTAAAACCACTTTATCCTTGATTAATTAATATCTGGTGACTATGAGATCAGTTAACCTATTTGTTTGCAGTGATTAAATATATTTTAAATAAACATAAACAAAACGATGGAATCTTCGATGCATTATGAAGAAACGTAATTTTTTTTTACACAGCTTTCCATACAAAATTACATTACAAAGTAACCAAAGCATTAGAGTGGAAAAATTATAAACGAAAAGAATGGCATAAATTACTTTTCCGTTCATGAAAATAATTGAAGTGTTTATATGGAAATCTTACACATAATTACAAACAAAAACGTACGTAAAAACAGGCCAAAAACAGAAAACAGATAAAAGCGGAGCAAAAAAGAAAGAAAAAAAAAACAACTCCCAATAACTTTTAGAGATATAAATATTTTTACACCTTCCGAGCTGGGGAACAAACCGCAATTGGCCGCGAAATTTTGTTACTGGAACTATTCCTCCTCCTCCTCCTCCTCCTCCTCAACTCCCCGGGGCATCGCAATCTTTTTCTCCCTCCCGCCCTGTCGACCGAACACAGCAGCCTTAGCAAATAATTTAGTTGATTAAAATTGTTTGTCGAAAAAAAATAAATAAATGAAATTCTTTCTCTCGCCTCCTGACATTTTCTTTTCCTTTTTCGGCCACTACACGTTTTTGTCTAGAGAAGGGTTTATTTTACGTCATGATTTTATTACCGTCGGAAAACACTGTAGGTTTCTGTTTGTCTGTCCGTCCTCGCCTTTTCTGTCCCGTCCTCAGATCTCAAGAATGACTGAGGTTAGAGGGCTGCAAATTGGTACGTTGATCATTCACCCTCCAATCATCTAACATATCAAATTACAGCCCTTTGGCCTAAGTAGTTTTCATTACATTTAAGATTAAAGTTTGCCCGGATCATGCCACCACCGGGCCTTAGCAGAACGTTTCATGGGTCACGGCTGAGAGTTTTATACAGCATTAGACGCTGTACAAAAACTCGATTTTCGGCGCACTTTTTATTTGTTTCTTGCCGGTCACAAAATCAGTTATTCTTTTGTCTTCTTATGATTTTACCCGGAAGGAGATGAATCTTCTATCAGGAGCCAGGTTTCGAAATCCTTTCACATTTTTCTAAAATTTCATTGTAAAAAGATCATACTGTTTCCTTATTTACTTTTCAACTTGTGCTATATCTGTAAAAGGAAACACGTTCATTTTCAAGGCTGTAATTTGTTTTGTCGTTTCGTCTCTTTACGATAACACCAACCGAATTAATAATAATCTGGGTCAATTTTCATTATGGCACTTTATAAATTATTAGATTAATTACCACTTGCTGTTGCCTGTATTCTTTTTATCTTAATTCGCATTGGCACTGTAATACGTAATTGAGAGAGTTCTAGTAATTTTCCAATTCTTATCAATAACGATGGAACGATTTCTATTTCTTAAACACGAATTCCATTACTTTTTGCATGTTGCTTGAGACCCAAAAGGCAGCAAAAGAATTAGTTCCCGTTTGTAATGTTAATTCTAACAGGCATTCTAATAACGTCATTGTGGCATTCCTTTTAACCTTCCAATTTTAATCAATAACAATAGAACGGTTTCTATTTTGTAAACATGAATTTCATTTTTACTACACGTTGCTTCAGACGAAAAAGGTATAACAAAATGGATAACGTCCATAATATTAAGAATCATTTGCATTCTAACAGATAATTGTGACTTTCCTTTTGATTCCCTCAATTCTATCAATAACGACGAAACGAAATATATATTTCGCAAAGATGAATTTACCTACTCATTACATGTTGCTGGAGACGAGCGAGGCGGCAAAACTTACGTGGTACAAAAAAAGCAATGTCATTTAATTAAAAGTTTGCGGTCGAAAAAGATATTCTCCTTCGCCGTCAAAAATCTAATTATTTCTCCGGGAAAATTTGACATTTAAGACTCTGCGCCTGAGGACAGGGAAAACTCTAACTCGGCCTCAACCACAACAGAATTAAATTGTTGATATCCTGGCAAATACGCGTCATGCAAAAGATTTACTCTTTCAGTTTGTGCCGATGTAAACATTTTCAAATATCCAATATTCACGACAGAGAAGAAGTCTGTCTCAGTGTATCCTGCGCGAATTTTTATGTATTTCATTACGCCATTGTATATATACAATATATTTATATATATATATATATATATATATATATATATATATATATATATATATATATATATATTTGTATGTTTTTCTACGCATATAAATATATATATATATATTATATATATATATAGGATATATACTATATATATATATATATATAAAAGCATAAAATAGAAAACGACTACGGCATATCCAAGCCCATACGCAAACCATCCATTCACGATATAAGAAATAAAATTTAATAAAAGAAGATAATTAGATGCAGCTCGCTTGCTCTTCAAGATTCAAGTCCCACCGCACACTTACACACTTACACCCAGGCCTCCTCAGGTGTCGCAACGACCTTGTTGGTGAATAGACCGTCTTCACACTTCACCTTCAAGGTGCAAGAGGAATTGCAGGCGAATGAAATAGAGTAACTTGTTAGCGTCCCCGCCGGGGGGGGGGGGGGGGGGGGGGGGGGGGGGGGGGGGGGGGGATGTGACCCGTCAATTTGGCGTTTGCTGGGAACTAACAAAAAAATAAATAAATAAATTAAAAAAACGCCGAATCTCCTTCGGCCCAATCGAATTTTCTGCACAACGGATAATTGAGGCCCATGAAACTTTCTGCCACTGCTCGGTGTTGGCCTGTGCTAACTTCAACCTTGAATAAAATAAAACCTACTGAGGCTAGAGGGCTGCAATTTGGCATGTTTGATGATTGGAGGGTGGATGAACCACATACCAATTTGCAGCCCTCTAGCCGCGGTAGTTTCTAAGATCTGAGTGCTGACTGACAAAGTACCGACGGAAGGGACGGACAAATTGCTCTCCCAATTGCTTTCTTTGACAGAAAGCTACTAAATGGTTGGTTTTCTTTGGAGGGATCAATGCGAGTCAGCCTCTCCGTTTCAAGACCAATGCTACCATGAGTATACTTCAAATAAACTCCTCCGGTCTACTTGATTCCCAAGTCGGGTATATATATAACTGTATTATATACACTTGCCACGCTGCATTCAAAGACAACCCATCCCCGAAACATATGTAAATAGAATACCAGTTATAATACAATAAATATTCAGCAGAATATTGATAGTGCCAAATACCAGTGGCAGGCAATATTAAATTGTCGATACCTTTTATCACACCTTTTTCATATTTGCCATTTTTTCTCTTGTAGCTTTTCTCATTTTCTGTAAAATTTATGGGGGATTCGTTGCTATTGTTAAATATTCTTTTCGCTTTTGCGATATTTGAACGAATAGAGTGCATGATCGTAACGAATGCATAAGCCAATTAAAAGTGAAGGTGCAATTCGCTACAAAATAGCACGAAACCTTCCGTGAGTAATTAGGCCCCTGATTTGAGGGGAAAACAATATATACACACACACACACACACACACACACACACACACACACACACACACACATATATATATATATTATATATATTATACTATATATATATATATAATTACTAAATTTATCGTCATCTGCTAACCAAAGAAATATATAAAATATAAATATAGATATATATATGATATATTATTATATATATTTATATATATATATATATATAATATATATGGTATATATATATATATATATATATATGTATATATTTATATATAAATATATATATTATTAATATATTATATTATATATATATAATATATATATATATATTATATATATATATATAATTACTAAAGTGTTGTCGTCAATATGCTAAGCAGAAAAAAATTTAAAAATATATTATAATTTTATATACATATATATAATATATAATTATATATATATATATATATATATATATATTATAGTATATATATTATAATATATATATATATAAAATATATATATATACATATATATATATATATATATATATATCGAGATATACACATTATTATATTGATACAATTCACCTGCATATTAATAATTTACTTGCATTTTATCTGTTTGTTTATTAGTTAGTTTTTTTTTTTCGCGCTCCCTATTCTTTGTATTTTCCTTTACCTTCTGTTGCTTCTTTCTAATGAACACCATAATATTCTTTGGAAGCTGGAATTTCATATGAAAGGCTTCTGTGGGTTTGTTCCAATAATAATAATAATAATAATAATAATAATAATAATAAATAATAATAATAATAATAATAATAATAATAATGAATAAGGTCCACCTTCCAAGTACCAAAAATGTAACATAACACCTATTAGCAAAGCTCATCCAGATTTATATATATATATAATATATATTATATATATATATAGATTATATATATATAATAAACACGTTTGCATTTCCTTTTGTACTATTTTTGCAACAAAAAAAAAAAATTTTGCCATGCGGATAAAAATATTTTAATAAAAAAAAAGGATAAAACAAACGGCAACAACGTAAACAGTTTGTGCGAGAACGCTCTACAGTGAAACCCAATCGTCGTGACGTATTTTTGCAAATATTTGCAATGTAAATCAGTCTCCACTTTGCATGAACCATGCAAAGGAGTCATTTGCATGCAATCTGTTTCCCTTTGGGATGGGGGTACTCTTGCGGTATGAATGTCGACGTCATAAATCTCTCTCTCTCTCTCTCTCTCTCTCTCTCTCTCTCTCTCTCTCTCTCTCTCTCTCTCGTTGCGGACCCCATGAGGAAGGTACAAGGAAATATGGCACAGGTTATTTTTGCTCCAATGGTACGCTCCTTGAATCAGCTTTATGTATGAATGACTGAATCGATCAGTCTCTCTCTCTTTCTCTCTCTCTCTCTCTATTATTGTTCGTTTTTGCGTGGCATTATATATATCTATATATATATATATATATATATATATATATATATATATATATATATATATATATATATATATATATATACAGTGATAATAATTTCGTCGTCTTGATCAACTAAATAATTCCCCATGGCTTAACATATATGAAAATATATCCTTTCCCAGGTAGAGCGAGCTGGATGTTAAAAAGGACATTCGTAGCTTAATTAATCCATGTATACGAATCACGTATTTATGTGATAAAAAAATCATTCACATAGATACAGCACAAACACAAACATTCGTCTATCACCCGCTCCTCTTTAATATTTCAATTACCACGAAGTTGCCTCAGTGAACCTTCAACATTCCACATTATTATCATCATTATTTCCTTCTCCTCCTCCTCCTCCTCCTCCCCCTCTTTTGCAAGTGG
>NC_061090.1:65486458-65491458 GCF_015104395.2 Macrobrachium nipponense | reverse complement strand
ACATTTTTTCAATACATTCGATATTTGCTTGCTTAGGAGCAACTTTGCCATTACAACTTCATGACCCAAATATACAACCCTCGCCTTTGCGAATTCACTTTTCTTTAAATTAATTACTAAACCTGCTTTCTTCAAAACCTCAACAGTGCCCTAATACGTTTTAAATGTGTTTCCCAATCATCACTATAAATAACAATATCATCAATATAAACAACACACCCTTCTAAACCATAGACTAAAGTATTCATTAACCTCTGAAAGGTGGCAGCCGCGTTCTTCATACCAAACGGCATCACTTTACATTGAAACAGTCCCTGTGGTGTTACGAAAGCAGACAAGGCCCTTGCCCGCTTCGAAAGAGGAACCTGCCAATAACCCCTTTCAGCAAATCGAATTTACTAATGTATTTGGCCTTTACCATACGATCAATGCAATCCTCAATTCGAGGTAATGGATAACAATCAGACTTAGACAATTCATTCATTTACGGTAATCAAAACATAACCTGAAATCCTCGTCGGGTTTCTTTACCAATACAACAGGTGATGACCAAGGACTTTGACTAGGTTCAATTAGGTCATGTTTAGCATATAATCAACTTCCTTCGCTACAACCTCATTTTTGAAGGGATTCAACCTGTATTTAATTATAATTCCTTATAATTAAATACCAATTTCTTTTAAGACCTTTGTTCTTCATTACTTAAATGAGAAACCATTCCCAGAAAAATTTGTCAAACGAATTCTTATTATCCGAACGCCATTCACTTCCATTAAAACAATTATCATCAATACTTTCACCCTCTGAAAAAGAAAAATGGTTATCGTTCTCGGAAACTACAGCATTCCCTATGGTTGCCACGGGAATGACTTTCTTTCTCCCGTTCCATATAAGCCTTCAACATATTTACGTGACAAAGCTGAAAAGGTTTCCTTCTCTCGGGAGTCTCTACTAAATAATTAACTTCACTAATTTTTTTTCAAAATCTTCCAAGGACCTGAAAAAGAAGCTTTCAAATGGATTTCCTGGAATGGGTAACAAAACCAAAACTTTGTCGCCTACCGCAAGTCACGGACTTTAGACCTTCTGTCAAAAAAGTACTTCATTCTTTTTGGCTACACAATAAATTTTCACCTGCAAATTTCAAGCCTTGGTTAACTTATCGCCTAGATTAGACATATAATCTAAACTAAATTGATCTCAGGGACGTCTCCCTCCCAGGACTCTCGAACAACATCGAGAGGACCTCGAACACAATGGCCAAACACAAGGCTGAAAGGCGAAAAAAAACCTAAAAGACTGACTTGGACAGAACGAAAAAGCGGACAAACAAATAAGGTAATTCCTTATCCCATTCAGAACCATTGATCAAACAATACTTCTTTACCATAGATTTCAGGGTTTGGGTTTGATGAAATCTCTCCAGAGCTCCCTGACTTTCTGGATGATATGGAGAAGAGGTCACATGTTTTTTATATTGAACTCTGCCATTTTATACCCTGAACTATCTGCTAACAAAAGTAGAACCACATCAGACTGAATTATTTTAGGCATCCCAAACCTGGTGAAAAAGTCAATTAGTACATCAACAATTTTAACACTTTTATAGTACGTAGTGGTATTGCCTCGGGATTATCGAGACATTCTATCCATGATAGTCAAAATATATTCATTTCCACTACGAGTCCTTGGTAATGGTCCAACAATATCAATAATGACCTCCTTGAAAGGTTCGGAAACCACTGGAATAGGACATAGAGGCGCTTTTGGAATAAGCTGGTTGGGTTTACCGACCTTCTGACAGACATCACAGCTATTGACAATTTCTTTACGTCCGCCTTCAACTTCGGCCAATAATAATTCATTAGCAACTTGCCGGAAGTCTTATGATGCCAAAATGTCCGGCCAAACCACTTTCATGCGCCAATGAGATTCAACTCATTCCTGTTAAACAAATGGAACCATATCTGTTTCAAAATTTCATAATCAATATTATCAGCCTCCATAGGCCTACTCAACCTATATAAAATATTTATTAATTATCTTAAATTGGGACCAGTTATATCAGAAAACCTCACCTGACTCAATAGGGAGATCCCAAAATCCTTTTTCTGAGCTTTGATAAGCTCTTCAGTAGTCCAATTCAGTTTGTCCTTCAAAATTCCAAGATCTACAACTGCGCTATCACTACGTTCTAAACTACTTAAATCTAGATCAATTGTTGACTCTGCAGCGTCAACAATTCTAGCACTAGAACGAGTAACTGCTGCTACCTCACAATCAGGATTTATCAATATGGGATAGGTATTATTCTTAAGAGCAACATCATCCCTATCACAACATCAACATCTTTAACAGGAAATTTATCAACAATGGCCAATTTTCAAAATTCCCTGCAAAGGAAGGGCAAATTAAATTAAAATTTTCAATAGCATAAGACTTTACCGTATCAGGAAAACCAGACAATACACGAATTCCTCACTTTCAGGAACAAAAATTACACGGCAATGCCTCCCTAAGGATCAAAGACTGAGCTGCTCCAGTATCACGCAAAATACGTACTCGTCTTTTCTCGGACGAATTTGGGGATGATGACACTACCGAAGGACAAATACTTTCAAAACAGCCATGTTAGTCATTGGGTCAGTGGGGGGACCTTGTTGGGATAGGTTCTCTCTCTCTCTTTTCCACACCCATCACTGGCCTACCATTAGCATTTTGCGATTTTCTAAACGCATAACACAAGCTCTTTACGTGCCCCTTCTTATTCGCAAAAGAAGCACGTCAATGTCTTCAATTTTCTCTGGATTGTATATATTAGGTCTATTACCTCTGTTAGGAGAAAAATTAATATTAGTATTAGATTACCCTGATATTTCCTCTATATATTTCTAGTAAACATCCTAGCATTATTATTGTTAGAATTATTATTCCTACCTACTTTAACCCAACTAGACTTCACATTTGTCGTTACTCCCTAACCCCCCACAAAACTCTTATGAGACAAATAATATCATCACTAGCGATGGCTACCTCCTGAACGGTCTCGAGTTTTAATCTTCGAGGTGGACCTTCAGTTTATCCGGGACACACCTCTTAAACTCTTCACCAACAATAATTCCTTCAATTTCTCAAAATCTACCACTTCCTGGACTTGAGCCAATCACTAGCATTATTCTTCCTTCGACCTTGCAAATTCAACAAAAGTTTGTTCTTACTTTTTCTAAGTTCCTGAAGCGTTGCCCCATAGGCTTCAGGGACTAACTCATAGGCTTCAAGGATAGCCCTTCACACTCTTCATAATCTGATGACAGATCCTCCTCCAGAGTTACATACACCCTCTGAGCTCTTCCAACCAATTTACTTTGTATATAAGAGTGGTCCAATACTCTTGGGGCCACTCCAACCTTGCTGCAATCCTCTCAAACGATACAAAAAAAACTCTGCTACATTATTTTCCTCAAATTTAGGCACAAATTTGAGAGCCTGCGCTAAATTAATAGCAGGCGTTACTGACTATTTGGGAAAGGGGGGGGGGAGGGGAAGATGAGGAACCTGTGTCTCTCATGGCAATCTCATGCTGCCTCTCTTTTTCTTTTCTTTATCCTGCCGTTAAACTTTTCTATTTCAAACTCCATCTGCCTCAGAGCAATTTTGCTATCCAAAATTTCTACAGACAACAGTCCTTTATCAGGTTTCACTTCTTGTTCCCCACCTGCCTTTACAGTTTTAACATATTCATAAATTTGCAATAGCAATACACCCTTTCTTATGGACACTTCATATTCCAATTCAAAATGCTGCGCTACAATTCCAAGTCTTCCCTATTCAACTCTGCAAGCCTCTCTTGCCACCCCTCTCGCTAAGGAGTTCTAATACATTAACAACCCATAATGGCCACTATTATTCACACAGAATACTAAATTTACACAAGACACCACGAGGAGGTGAAAATATGCTGCCTGAAAAATCACCCCAAGAATTAACTTTGGCACATACACAGGTGAATACTTAGGAACGAAAGGTCCTGTCAAAACGGTCGCCAGCTGTGATGGCTGGCTTGACCACCACACAAAACACTAAACTTTATCAAATAGTATTCACTAAAATACCATACTAAGTCCAAAAGGTGGAAAATAGTATCCAACTTCAATAAGAGTGCAAAGTCAATTCAAGGGGACAAAGAAAATACTTCAAAAATATACTTAATTTTAATACACAACCTTCAGATAGAAATAACACCTGAACCTCAACAATACAATAATTAATGAGAAACACTCACTCTTAAACTCCCTGCAAAAGAAAACAATTACACGATTAAAGAAAGGTCATCAACACATACATACTAAAAGGGGAGAGGGTCCAGAAAGGAGGAGGCAAGCGAAAAGTAAGAATATCCTAACAAATACAATCTAAATATCCCTAACAAGTTCCTCAAACGACTTTATAGGTCTCCTCTTAGAGGACAATACACTCCACGTCTGGAGGCTTAATCTGGGTGGCAGGGAAAACTGATCCGAAACTATGGTGATGGAAGGCTTTCACAAGCTCCACTAATGACGTCAGCAGAGGATCACAGGTCGTGACCTCGATAAATAATTATAGGTATAAATATTATTACCTTGGGACAGAGAGGTCCCCTTGGCTTTTACTGAACAAGGGCAGTACACAAAATGCAGAATAAAAGGTCCTTGCTGCAGAGTAAGGATATCCAAAAAGCTATACAGCTTCAAAACGTAGCTCTGCAATGTGGCGAGGAATAAATATAGTTCCAACAGCAATAATCGTGCCCTTCAAGGTTGGAGGCTCAGAAACACACTGAGGCAAACTCCTCCAAGCGTAAATCTCCATCCCTCGGATAACGAAGGATCGCCGCCACGTAACCAACACAACTTGAAAATGTAAAACAGTCGTTAGCCAATAATAAACACCAAGATAACCACCGGTGAGGAGACAAAAAGCTAATAAAGAAAGAATACAACACTTCTATACTTAACATT
>NC_061090.1:65471458-65476458 GCF_015104395.2 Macrobrachium nipponense | reverse complement strand
TTCAATTTTACTTTCAATCCTTTTTCTTACCTCTGCTATACTTGTGGTTTTATTTTTGCGTCATAATTTTTTTTTATTAATAATTTTCAACCGAGTACCTCTGTTTTTTTTTTTTTTTTTTTTTTTCCTTACCCCTCCCATTTCATTTCTCTTTATTCGTATGTTTATTTTATTTACACTCGACTGCTATAATTGCATTTATGTTTTTAATTGTTCCCATTTTGTTTCCTTTGTACACTCGACAAGAAAAGTGAAGATACAGTTTTCATTAGCTTTTGTTCATCAAATTTCCCATTTGTGTATACTGAAAATACATAATATCATTAATTTACTCTAGAATATCGACAATACACTGCAAATTATATCATATAAGTTAAAACTGCAAAACAAAACCGTTCAGATACTTAAAAACACGATATGTCTGAAGTAATTGGAATTTCTCAGATGGATTCGTTCATAGAGATCTGGTAGATAGAATGTGAATTTCTGATTGTAGTACTATGTATCACGACGACAATATTTATTCGTTTTCCTTCATGAACGGGGATATTATTGCATCATCGTAAGTGGTGAATGCAGTTATTTTAGTTTCTACAAACTCATGTCTCTTGTTTGTATTCCAAAGCGATTAAAGTTAGCTGACGTCAATGGCAGTCAATGTTGTGACGGCTGAGGTAGGTTGAGCAAATCTATTTGCATCCGCAAGAGCGTTTTCTATGATGTGAGGAGGAGCCCTAGAACTACGAACGGGAAAGCGCAAGTCACTTGATACTAGCTGCGTAATGGATTTCACACTTTGATTACTTTGACGCTGACATGGATTGAATGCTAGTTGCTGTTTACAAAGCTATTGTCTTTAAACATAAACCTTTATCAAGGTTAAAGTAGCATGTCAGCTCAAAGATTTTCCGGCTATATGTTCCCATTACAAAGCAGTTCGTAGTAGCCTACAGCCCTACACGACAGCATTTCTTTACCACGAGGCTGAAAGATCTCCCAACACATCATCATTTTTTACACGATATAAAACTTTAATTGCCTGTGCAATACATATTGTGGTAATAAATATTTTTACTTAACACAGCTTTTTTCGTGAATGATTTGTGAATTAAACCCGATTTTCAAAAGTACAGTCTATATCAAGAGAGCAAGAATGACCGCAGCCTGTGTCTAAAATTTTCCACTCAATCTCCCAAAGGAAATATAATGAAATTCAGTTGTTGTAAATAGGCCTAAGCTTTCAGGTACGCAGATTTTGATCTCTCTCTCTCTCTCTCTCTCTCTCTCTCTCTCTCTCTCTCTCTCTCTCTCTCTCTCTCTCTCTCTTCACTTTCAAAACACATTTGAAAAAATATTATCACTCAATCTCTCAAAGTAAATATAATGAATTGAGTATCTCTATAGATACGCCTATGCTCTCTCTCTCTCTCTCTCTCTCTCTCTCTCTCTCTCTCTCTCTCTCTCTCTCTCTCTCTCTCCACTTTTGAAACCTTTGAAAAAATTTTATCATTTAATCTCTCAAAGTAATAGAATGAATTAAGAATCTCTATCGATAGGCCTATGCTTGCGCGCGCTCTCTCTATTGTCATAATATTTCATTTACTGTATTGTTCCTCACGATTTCCACAAGTGCTGCCCAAATTTTAAAACACTTGCTCTCATTGGTTAAGAGCCTTTTCAATTACGTATGAATTTTACGTCAGTTTAGTGTCAAATATTACTTATAAATAAGGTTTCACAGTAGGTTTTAAAAAAGGATGATCGATATTCTAACCTAAAGTGACATTACCTAACCAACATTAACGAATAATGTAGAACCTGTTTCTACATTCAAGTATAAATGATTATAGGACCTCTACAATATCTTTATGGTGTAAAGTTAATGGAAATCTAGAAAGCAACAAAAGCTATGATTTTGAAGCTCCGCCCCTATTCTAGAGTTGCCAGGTGTGGCATTATAAAAACAATATATGTCCGAAGATTTAAAAAAAACTGTATCTTAACTTTCCTTTCCGAGTGTACATTCAAGAACGAATCTTCAATCACATTTAATTAATCAAGACACACGAGAAAGAACACTTGCAGTGCGCTTGTAAAGAGTCCTAGACATGGTAATGTTTTAGTTTTACTCGACTGCTCGAATTATATTTTCGTAAACAAAGGACCACCAGGACAGTTTTTTTATATATATAGAAATGTTTGCTTGTTTGTTTGTTTGTATGGTGTTTTTACGTTGCATGGAACCAGTGGTTATTCATCAACGGGACCAACGGCTTTACGTGACTTCCGAACCACGTCGAGAGTGAACTTCCATCACCAGAATTACACATTTCTAACCCCTCAGTGGAATGTCCGAGAATAGAACTCGCGGCCACCGGGGTGGCAGGTCAAGACCATACCGATCACGCCACTGAGGCGCTTATAAAAAATGTTTTTTGTTCTGGGAAAGAAGACATTTTCTGATGCAAGGATTTCATCGATGGAACATTTCTACATCGAGAATAAACCATAATAAAAAGAAACACTGTAAATTTTACGATTTTTTTTTTTATCATGGATATATATTTGATCTAAACACAACTTCGCTGGAGCCTTAAATCGGGGGGGGGTGGGAGAGTAGTCCCTCTCTCTATCTCCTCTCCTTCCTCTCCTCATCCTTCTCTCTCTCTCTCTCTTAGACATATGAGAACATTAGTGATTTATAAGATTACGGTAAAAAATATTCGACATAAAATACTTCTCTAAAAATAACTCCTTTTTTACGGTGATATCCTCATTCCACGCCCGCCACCCCCCCCCCCCCCCCTCTCTCTCTCTCTCCCCCCCCACTCTCTCTCTCTCTCTCTCTCTCTCTCTCTCTCTCTCTCTCTCTCATTTAGATACCTCCTCGCCTTCCAGTGTCTAAAGCTGTCGCTTCCATCTCTCTAAAGATTCACCAGACCTGTAAACAGAGAGAGAGAGAGAGAGAGAGAGAGAGAGAATGAATTGGTGGTGTCTAGAAAGTAACCAACAGTGTGTGAACTGCACTACAGACCGTATCTCGTTCATTTCTAAATATATTTTATTTTTGAGATTTTTTTTATATCTTAATCGGATAGGTCTGACCACATCCGCATCGTACAATATTTTTGGAAAATAAATTGGCGCTTGATTTTCATGCAGATATTTACTTCCTCTCGCTAAGGGACGGTTTATTACCCGGTCGTGTAGAATTCTCATTATTCCAATATTCATGGAAACGGAATATATAAAATTTAGGAAAATGAGAGAAAAAGGGTCTGAAAGGTGAACAGCATGAAAACCGCCCCCCCCCAACTCCCCCAAACCCTACCCCCTAGCCCTCTTCCACTTTTGAACCAATTGTTAGGACTTGATGAGAACCATAGAAGAAAAGTAATATAAACGGAGGTATAGTATGAGGAATGAAAAGGGTTGTAGCTAGGGGCGGTAGGGGACCCTGCAGTCAACTTTTAAGTAATGCCTGCAGTGAGCCGACTGAAGTGCACTGACGGCAATAACCCCATTTAAAAAAAAATCACATTTGAAAAAAATCAACAGTAAATACTATATGCCTATTTTTTTAAAAGTTACGTAACGAGGCGACGCTCCATTTACATAATACAGCAAGAGACACCCGCCTCTACAAATTAAGAGCAAACACATTCCACTATTTCCTTTTACGCTATTTTTTGTGAAAAACGTAAAACCTCTTTCACTTAGAACACCGGTGAGTGTTTGCCGGTTCCTCGGTGAGAAGTGAGAACATTTGCCGTGGTCCGTTTGCCTGATTTATTAATATTATCCAAACAATGTTTTTTTTTTTTTTTTTTTCAAAGAAATAAGACGCCTCTGAAGATCAAAGCTTCACTGCTTCACTCTCCTTCAAAGCGAAATCCTTTTATTTATTTATTTATTTTTTTTTTCATTTACTTGAAGGGTCTTCGCTGTCATCTATCTCCTGTTTCCCATTTTTCGGTTTTCTGTAAAAGGAAACTATTGTGCCGGCTTCGTCTGTTCGTCCGAATTTCATTCTGTCCGCCCTCAGATCTAAATAACTACTGAGGCTAGAGGGCTGCAAATTAGTATTTTGAACGTCCACCTTCCAATCATTTAACATACCAAATTAAAACCCTCTAGACTCAATAGTTTTTATTTTATTCAAGGTTAAAGTTAGCCATGGATCGTGCATCTGGCAGCGCTTTCCAGAAGCATAGCGTGCATCCACACTCTACAGCGTCTGGTGAGCAACTGAAGCCTACTGGACTACTGGTCATGGTCAATAGCTGATGGTTTTATACAGCATTACAAGTAGTACAGAAAACTAGATTGCTCAGAAGAAACCTTGGAGGCGATTTTTTACTTTTTTTTATCGAGTTTTTCTTTTGTCTCCAAAATGGAATTAGAAGTAGATTTGTAATCTTACAATTCCACTATATTCACTAACTCCCTATTTTATCACTTTGATAATATCTGCTGTTTGTGCTTCAAGTTATTAATGTGGAAACTCTTCTTTTGTTGTTTTATTTAATAAAGATCTGGTTCTAATGGTTCATTTTCTTAAAAGGGAAACTCTTAGTGCTGTTGTACCCTTATTTACTTATTACCTTCTGTGGGGCAAAGGAATAAATAGGTTTACACAGTGTTAACACAAAAGTCATATGACCTAATTACCTAAACCATAATCATAATAAAACAGGAGGATCTATCTAATGCAATTAATCTCCGTTGTATTATTCAAATCATGATCTTCGTATTTATTCATTATCAAGTTTCAAAGTATACTTCTAAAATGTATCGTCAGCGGTTTCCTACGCATATTTAATATATCACACAGTGTATAAATAAATATATATATATATGTCTTAACCCCCACCCCCCACGCCCCCACCCACCAAACAAAACTACACAAATTACAACTCTTACCTGTCGGTAGCGGCCGGTCTCTCTCTGCAAACATTGTCAACTAGACCAATGAGTTCACATTAATACAAAAATACACT
>NC_061090.1:65456458-65463958 GCF_015104395.2 Macrobrachium nipponense | reverse complement strand
ATGTTTTCATTTTTTAAGGCTTTTTTTCTCTTTAAAACAACTATTGGTTTCTGATATGCCGACCAACGCCATCTCTCTCTCTCTCTCTCTCTCTCTCTCTCTCTCTCTCTCTCTCTCCAAGGTTCCTATTTATATAAGCCGGATATATATCTCTCTCTCTCTCTCTCTCTCTCTCTCTCTCTCTCTCTCTCTCTCTCTCTCTGAAAAACTAATGAACATAGTAATATATAGACCCCCCTAATACTAAAGAGTTTGACACAATAATAGGAAAATTGGATGATATATGTAGAAATCACAAGGACTGGACTATTCTCTTATCCGGAGACTTTAACTTTCCTTTCGTAGATTGGAAAGAACTAATAGGAGATTGTGGTTGTACTTATACATATAAAAAATAGAGTAATAGTAGTGCAGAAGATAAGAGGCAATTCGAAAAGCTATTAGATATGCTACTAGAATACAACATTCAACAAATAAATCACTTGCCAACAAGAAAGGAAAATACATTAGACCTAGTATTTGTGAACGAGGTGAATTATGTAAAAGAAATAATAGTTTATAATGCGAGTATTTCAGACCATAATGTCATAGAATTAACAGTCCATTCCAAAGCAAATGAAAACAGAGATAAGCAAAAGATGAAAAAGTGGGAAGGATATGGAAAATACAATTTCTACAGTAAAAAATATAAAATGGTCAGAAATAAATGAAGAATTAAACAAGATTGGGATAATATTTTATTTTGGTAAGTGATGATATAAAGGTAAATACGGAGATATTATATAAAATATTAGAGAAAATAGTGGATAAATATATACCGAAGAAGAAAAGTAAACATCAGTCATGCATACCAAGAGACAGAAGGATCTTGTTCCAGAAAATCAGAAAGTGGAAAAAAGGTCTTGCAAAAGAAAAAAATCCATGGAAAGTGAAGGAACTAAAAAGTAAGACAAAAAAACGCAGAGCAAAAGCTTATACAATCAAAAGAAAATGAAAAACGGGACTTGGAAGAAAAAACCTAGTAAATATCAAGCAAAACCCCAAACTATTTTACTCTTATGCGAAAAAGATGAATAAAAGAAGAATAGAAATAGGCCCTCTAAGAATTGAAAGGAGATTAATGAATGAAAAAAAGGAAATATACAACAGATTGGCAGAAAGATATAAGAGAGTTGTCAGCCGATGATTTAAAGAAATTTAAAAAGGCAGAAATTGATCGTAATATGATATCCAGTAACTTTATTCAAGTAAATTGTTTTTGCAGAGTTTTTTTTTTCTCAATTTTTTTCTCAGTTAGTGTCATGAAATTACATCAATAAGAATATCCTTCTTCAGTAAGAATGCGAGATACATACCATTTATGAGTCGCGATATTCATTACAATATACTATAGATATATATATATATATATTATATATATATATATATATATATATATATATATACATAGATATATATATAGCATATATAGATAGTTATATATATCATATAATATATATATACTATATATATATATATTTAGATAGATGGATTAGAACATATCTATCTATCTATCTATCTATCTATCTATCTATCTATATATATATATATAGATATATATTATATATAGAATATATATATATATCTATTATATATAATATATATAGATAAGTATAGATAGATATATAATAGATAATAGATAGAGATGGATAGATCTATCTATCTATCTATCTATCTATATATACTATTATATATATATATATATATATATATATATATATATATATATATATATGATATAGATATATATATATATATATCATATATATATATATATATTCTTATATATATATATAATACTATATATATATCTATATATATATATATATATATATATATATATTATATTGAAAACTTGAAGGCGGTTCTATCAACCAGCAGACATCAGTCGATGCAAGGTGAAGGACAATCCTTTATTCCCATTATTTGTACTTTATTGTCGCGACGTTTCAAGACATAAAAGTCCCATTATCAAGCTAAAAAAAAGATAAAACAAAAGTTAAAATCATAAACTCGGAATACATACTAAAAGTTTTAAAAAAAGTTTACAAATATAAACAAAAAGCAAGTTACAAGAAGTAGGGAGGAGTCAATACCATAAGGTGGTGAAAGCACAGACCGAGTGACAATTCGGGTCGGGTCAGCTTCGACTTGAACTCACGAGAGATACAGAGGTGTTGAGGAAGACTGGGTGTTTAACTGCGGAACGAGTTGTTTAATGAAAAGTGATTCTAAAATAGCTAAATGATGTTCGTTAGGGGATTGGCCTATCATTTTAAAATCTTTGTAATTCAAATCATGTTTACATTTCTTTGTATGTTCGCGTATACATGAAAACTCAGGATTAGTTAATTTGACACCTGTTCTATAACTAACGCCTCGATGAGAATCTAATCTCACTTTGAGTAACCTCCGTGTGGAGCCGACGTACTTCCCTAGATTACATCTAGGGCAATTAAATAGATATACGACTCCTGAGGTCATCAGTGGACTGGGTTTCTCCTTGTGTTTAAACAGAGATCTGATATTCATTGTGTTGCAAGGTATTAGTTTTAATTCAATTGCAGGAAAAAACCTTTCTATTGACTGTTTCAATTCATGGTAGAAATTTTTGTTATGAATAACAAAAATTTCTACCATGAATTGAAACTGTCAATAGAATGGGCGCCGCTCCTCCACACACACACACACACACTTTAGACACCTCTCAGGGTTATTCATGCCCGGGAGTCTCTTGTCATTTCCAGCAACCGGTGCCGTAAAGAACTGGAGGTATTTGCTCTCCCCCATCAGCTGCTGCTGCTGGGGTTGCTAGTGCTTCCAGACAGGCGACTTCCCCCCCCCCCCCCCCCCCCCTCTTCTCTCTCTCTCTCTCTCTCTCTCTCTCTCACCATGCGTTCCCTTCTTCAGCTAAGGGAATGTAAGTCTGGAAAGTCTTCAATTCTCTCTCTCTCTCTTTCTCTCTCTCTCACTCTGCTTTCTCTCCTTCATTTGCGGGAAGGTAAGTCTGGAAAGTCTTTCTCTCTCTCTCTCTCTCTCTCGCTCTCTCTCTCTCACTCTGCTTTCTCTTCCTTCATCGGGCCGGGAAGGTAAGTCGGAAAGTCTCCTCTCTCTCTCTCTCTCTCTCTCCCCTCTCCTCTCTCTCTCTCCTCTCTCTCTCTCTCCTCTTCAGCTACGGACATGTAAGTCTGAAAAGTTTTGAATCCCCACAACTCTCTCTCTCAGTAGCCATCTTGCTTGATGAGACGTTCCCGCGTGAAATCAGATTAATCAACAGATATCACAAGTTTAACATACGACTAGAATTTGAGAAATATCTTGAAGTGTTCGTGAACTATCGGTGATAAGATTAGTGTGAAAATAGTAGGATAAAGCGTCTTCTAAGTTAGTTTATCAAGTGTAATACTGTAAATCAGAACAAGATGGCAGTAAGTTCCAACTGCGGGAAGAGATGGCGTAATTTAGCGTGTTTAGCAGATTCGCAATACGATGAGGTAGCAGGAAGGGAACTGGCATTTCTCATCTATGAAATCAGCAACAGTCCTAACCAAAAAAGATACAAAAAGCATTCATAGATATATTAGAAGGATATAATCCTTCAAACTGGAAAAAATCTAATGAAAACATCTTGAAAATAATTGAAGAAGTTCCAAATAAAATCCAAGTGGTCAAGAGACTCATAAAGAAAATATACATAAACCAACATATTCCGACAAAGAAAATGAATAAGGTGAATCTTGTGAATATCCTAATTGACGCATTAGGAAAAAGAATAAAAGAATGCCAAAAGCATGCAAACTGTGTAAGGTTTGGTATAGCATAGTCAATCCACAAAACCTAATCAGAAAATGTGCTGCATGCAACATTCCGACCCATCCACAGTGTGCTGAGGTAATACAAGATATGAGAAAAGATACAAGAATTTTTTGTTCAACATGTCTATCATGGATAGACAATGTTATTAAATCAAGATTGAATGTACAAATAGTTGAGGATGAAGAAGAAGAAGAGGAAGAAGAAGAAGAAGAAGAAGAAGAAGAAGAAGAAGAAGAAGAAGAAGAAGAAGAAGAAGAGGAAAACGGAAGAGAAGTAAACAAAAATGAAATGACAGAAAAAAATAAGGAAAACAAAGAACAAGATAAAAGTATGGATGCAGAGATACTCATTGATACTACATATGAGGCAATAAAGCAGCATACCTACGAAGAAATAAATTACGATATGGCAACAGAAAGCAAATCCCGAAGAGGCTCTACCCAGATCTACACAATGACGGGAAAGAGGAAAAAATAGACAAGAAAGACAAAATCTGCAACCTTTTGAAAAGAGGGAATTGCAGACTTGGAGAAAGATGTTACTACAAACATCCTAAGGTATGTCACAACTATGAAATATATGGTAAATGTGCATACCTAGATGGATATGGGGATGATTGCAGAGATCTGCATCCAAAAATATGCAAAAACCTAAAAGAAGGAAAAGGATGTAAGTTCGACAAAAAATGCAAATATATGCACCCTGTAGCCATGAATCATAATCAAATAAATAACCAACCAAGTAATAAAATCCAAAATAAGAAAGAAACAAATAAAGAGAGAAATCAAGAATATCAGGTAAAAGAGAAAAGCAAACCACCAATGAGATATGCAGAGATGTCAGCAAAAAATTTCAATGCATCAGCTCCAAAATTCTACTCAAGGGATAATAACTGTATTTATTATGCAAGAGGATATTGCATAAACGGAGAAAATTGCAGATTCAGACACAAAATGAATAATTATGATGAAGGAAGATCAAATATTATGGAAAAGTTGGATTTTTTAATGTCAGAATTTCTGGAAATGAAAAAAAGAACAACATACCAGAACAGGATTGAAACATGGGAAAATCCTTATTACAACCAATATTAAATGAAGGAGAAAACACGCAAACCATCATAGTGATGAATGCGCAGGGTTTAGTTACGAGTAACTCAAAAAGAAAAATAGAGTACTTAGAAGAACTAACCCAAATTGAAAAGAAAATAGATATAATGAAATATAAGTGAAACCTAGGTATTCCCAAGAGACTGGGAATGATGATCAAATAAAGGGTTCCAAACTTATAGATCAGATAGAAAAAATAGGAATCAAGGGGGAACCGCAATATATGGGAAAGACAAAAACAAGGAAAAATATATGAGAAATATAGTAACTCAGAATGTGAACTAATAGCGGTAGAATTTGAATCTGAAAAATTAATGAACATAGTAATATATAGACCTCCTAATACTAAAGAGTTTGACTTAATAATTGAAAAATTGGATGATATATGTAGAAATCACAAGGACTGGACTGGATTATTCTCCTATCTGTGACTTCAACTTTCCTTTCGTAGAATGGAAAGAACGAATAGAGATTGTGGATGTACTTATACATATAAAAAAGAGAGTAATAGTAGTGCAGAAGATAAGAGGCAATTCGAAAAGCTATTAGATATGCTACTAGAATACAACATTCAACAAATAAATCACCTGCCAACAAGAAAGGAAAATACTTAGACCTAGTATTTGTGAACGAGGTGAATTATGTTAAAGAAATAATAGTTTATAATGCGAGTATTTCAGACCATAATGTCCAAGAATTAACAGTTCATTCCAAAGCAAGTGAAAACAGAGATAAGCAAGAAATGAAAAAGTGGGAAGGATATGGAAAATACAACTTCTACAGTAAAAATATAAAATGGTCAGAAATAAATGAAGAATTAAACAAAGATTGGGATAACATTTTCGTAAGCGATGACATAAGGGTAAATACGGAGATATTATATAAAATATTAGAGAAAATAGTGGATAAATATATACCGAAGAAGAAAAGTAAACATCATTCATGCATACCAAGAGACAGAAGGATCTTGTTCCAGAAAATCAGAAAGTGGAAAAAAGGTCTTGCAAAAGAAAAAAAATGCATGGAAAGTTATAGAACTAAAAAGTAAGATAGAAAATGCAGAACAAAAGATTATACAATCAAAAGAAAATGAAAAACGGGAATTTGAAGAAAAAACCCTATTAAATATCAAGCAAAAACCCCAAACTATTATACTCATATTGCGAAGAAGATGAATAAAAGAAGAATAGAAATAGCCTCTTAGAATTGAATGGAGATTAACGAATGAAACAAAGGGAAATTTGCAACATCTGGCAGAACGATTAATAAAAGAAGAATAGAAATAGGCCCTCTGAGAATTGAAGGGAGATTAACGAATGAAAAAAAGGAAATTTGCAACATACTGGCAGAACGATATAAGAGAGAATTCACCCCTAGAATAGATAATGAAGATAATGATATAGAAGTAAGGGACGAAAATAGTGAATATCTAGCTGACATAGAAATTAATGAAGCTGATATTGTGCAGGCAATTAATGAAATTAAAAATGGAGCTGCTGCAGGGCCTGATGGAATCCCTGCTATTTTGTTAAAGAAAGTAGTTCATTCTATCGCAAAGCCACTTGCAATATTATTAAGACAAAGTGTAGATACAGGCAAGATTTATGATGAGCACAAATTAGCATATATCACCCCTACTTTCAAAAGTGGATCAAGACTTGAGGCAAGTAATATAGGCCTGTGAGTCTAACATCACATATTATGAAAGTGTATGAAAGGGTAATGAAGAAAAATATTATGAAACATTTAATAAAAAATATTTGTTTAATATAGGACAACACGGTTTTCGTACCCGGAAAAAGTAACACAAACCCAACTGTTAGTCCACCGTGAGAACATATTCAAAAATATGAAAAGCGGAAATGAAACAGATGTGGTTTATCTAGACTTTGCAAAAGCTTTTGACAAAGTAGACCATAATATATTAGCAAAGAAAATTAGAAAACACAATATCGTAGATAAAATAGGAAGATGGTTAAAAGAATTTTTACACAACAGAAAACAGATAGTTATTGCAAACGATGAGAAATCGGATGAAACCAAGGTAATATCCGGTGTGCCACAAGGTACGGTGTTAGCTGCAATACTGTTTGTTATTATGATTGAAGACATAGACAGTAATGTTAAGGATTCGGTAGTGAGTAGTTTCGCTGATGACACAAGAATAAGTAGAGAAATTAATTGTGATGAAGATAGGAACGCTCTACAAAGAGACCTTAACAAAGTATATGATTGGGCAGAGGAAAATAGGATGGTATTTAACTCTGATAAATTTGAATCAATAAATTATGGAGACAGAGAAGGAAAGCTATATGCATATAGGGGACCTAATATGAGACATCACAAATAAGGAAGCAGTTAAAGACCTTGGTGTGATGATGAATAGGAACATGTTATGCAATGAATCAAATAGCAATTCTTTTGGCAAAATGTAAAGCAAAAATGGGAAATGTTGTTACGGCACTTCAAAACAAGAAAAGCTGAACACATGATTATGCTTTATAAAACATATGTTCGTAGTCCACTTGAATATTGC